>NC_025993.2:10159683-10192183 GCF_000442705.2 Elaeis guineensis | reverse complement strand
GGGTGTCAAAAGCTTTACTCCAATAACATAATGCCCTCACGAGGGATTATCCTTATTTGATGAGTATGGTGAGCAAGGTGGACATCATTAGCTACATTATATTTCTACGTTGCTTACTGACCAATCAATAAGTTGTTGACTACTCAAACTAACAAATGACATTATACTTAAGAATTGATGAAACAAGATTTGAGGTTAACTAGGTGACTACATTGTACTTAAGATCTAGTAGAGGCATGGAACTTAAAAAGCTTTTAGTTGCTAGACATGTTAAAGCATTATATTTTTCCTTTTGTTTTCATATTTCTAAATATTGTCTTGGTGATTGATCATAGCTTAGATCGATCAAAGGTGCATGGGATTTTCATGCCTCAAGCAAGAGGACTTAAAATTTGTTGAGCACTTGATATGAAGGAAACTAAAGAGAAGAATTAGGAAATAACAAATGAATTTGATTAAGAATGATTTTGATGCTTCATCAAAGAGAGAGAGAGAGAGAGAGAGAGAGAGAGAATGAATTTGATACAACATGATGAAAGAATTAAGCATGATAATAGGGGAAAAAGTATTTATCTACATTGCTCCAATCATAATTGATTGCGTAACTCAAACACCCAATAAAAGAAAGAGTAAGTTGACTTCCTTGCTTATAGATGAGATTTGAGCCACTTGCTAATGATTAAAAAGTGTATACTGTCAATTTCACTACCCCCTCAAATAATACACATAATATGCATGGGAATACATGCTGATTGTAATAACCCAAGACCTCATCCAAAAAACTAGCTGGAGGCTATTATTTGAGTTTCTTGATCCTGTATAATATTTAAGATCTTTTCAATGAATAATTGATATAGAACTAAATATATGCTTGCGTAGATCATCACATATATACTCTTTCTATTTAAGTTTTGATATGCTCGTTAGACTAAGGATCCAAATTCAAGTAAATCTATTCATAAACACTATGATTGGCCCATGATCTACCCCAATGAACTCATGCTACAATGTTTCCTAATCCATATAGGCTGTGGATTGGATTGGCCCTGATATCATTTACAATAATCCATGACCTCATCCAAAAAGACTAGTTGGAAGGTATTATTTGGATTTTTTGATTTTATATGAAAACCTAAAATTTTTTCAGTGAATAATCAATATAGGACTAAATATATATCTGCACAAGTGCTCACATTGACTATCTACTCTTTAGATTTCTCAACCTCTGAAAAGGTTGAACCTTTAATTTGTAGGTTTCTTGACTTTCATGCAGAAGTAGGTTGAACCTTCACTCAGCCACTCCATATTTATGTATATAAGAGCAGATTGACTTTACGCTCAAGCAAAATTGGAGTTGCATCCATTAATGATCCGAAGATTATTCACTATCTCACTATTACAAAACAGGGCTAAGACAACGATTGAAAACTACTACCGTAGTCTAAAAAATTACTGCCATAGCCTACGACAGTGATTAGACAACCAGTGCCATTGTGATCATTGTCGTAGGCCTATGGTAGTGATTTTTTGGGATACGGTAGTGATTGTGTCAACCGCTGCCATAGAAAGGTATGGCAGCGGTTTTGTAATCGCTGTTATGGCAACTGCTACCATAGAGGCCAACCACCACCGTATAGCTATAGTAGCAGTTATCCAACCGCTACTATAGAAACTATGGCAGTGGTTGTCAAACCACTGCTATAGCTTTTCATCGGTCAAAATGATCAATAGGTAACGGATGGTGGTCAGTCGGCGGGAAGGGATGGCCAACGGCCGGCGGCGGCTAACGGGAGGGGTGCGGACTGCGGCTTGGGTGCCGGTGGAGGTGGGGGGCGGCGGCAGGGGGCCCACCGAGGAGGCGAGCGACGACGGCTGTCGGCGGGCGGTGATGGTGATGGCGATGGCGGAGCCCAGGTAGGGAGAGAGATCGTGAAATGCTTAAGTCCATGCTATTGCTAGTTGACTATTTAAGTCATTATATACAGATCATTCATTTCTTCCACAACTGATATGGGACTATCACAATCAACCATAAATTGGACCTACGACAGTGGTTGGTGATAACTGTTGCCATAGGTAGAGAGATATGGTAGCAGTTATACCTAACTGTTGCAATAAGTATGATATCGCAGTAGTTAGTAAACCGCTGCCATAGACCTAAAGCAGCGATTATTTCGTAACCGCTGCTATAGAGGCAGAATATATATTTTTTTTTTATTTTTTTCTGAATATGATATAAATTTAGAATTTAAAGTCTATGTTCATCATTTATTATCTAAAAAATTAATGTTAGAGTATCGTCACAAAAAACCATCTCGATCCAACAGCCCTAGATATGTCGATCATTAAAATTTGATTTCGATGATCATGAACGACCGTATGATGATCTGATAGATAAAGATCACCGTTGGATTCAAAAACTCACAATGATGATCTCAATAATATTTGTATTATACTATCAAAATTTTACTTCAATCGGATATTATTATTATGGTTAATTTAGCATAAAAAGATTTAGACCGTTAAATGAAAGATGAGTGATGAAAAGGCTAAATGGCATCCGATTATTAGATAATTTTTTAGATAAATAATCTTTGCTACTACTTTGATTGTTTGTACGGTGATGATCGTAAAATTTAAACTGTGCATATATGAACGATCTAAAATTATATGAAACTTGCTACTCATTCTTAAATTCTTTAATTGTACTTGTATTTTTGTAAGATGTGCTCAAGTGGATTCCAACATATACGTACAGTTTGAATTTTATAATTATCACTATATAAATGATTAAAATACTAATAAAGATCATTTATCCAAAAAATCATCTCAATCGGATGTCGATTGACCTTGTGATCACTCATTTTTCATTTAACGATCAAAATTATTTTATGCTAAATTGACCATACTAATAATATCCAATTAAAGTAAATTTTTGATAGTGTGCTATAAATATCATTAAGATCATTGTTGTAAATTTTTGGATCTATCGATAGTCTCTATCTATCAGATCATCATGTGATCATTCGTGGCCATCGAAATTAAATTTAATAATCGACAAAGCAAGGGCTACCGGATCAAAGTGATCTTTTGTAAGGATACTTTAATGATAATTATTTAGATAATGAATGGTGAAGATATATTTGAAATTTAATTTCACTATTACAAGTTCACGTAATCATCCAAAATTATTTGTAAGTATCGACTAAATTTTTTTAAAATTATAATTTGAAGAATAAAATGATATTTTTTTTATAAAATCATCATCATAATTATATAGATCTCAAAAAGTTATATAAAATCAAAAAAAAAATTACTGAAATCTGATTTCTGGATCAAAAGTTATGGAATGATAAAGTTTTTACCTATGACAATAGTTATAGTAACCGCTGCCGTAGGTCCGATCTACTATAGTGGTTACGAATAACCATTGCTATAGATGATCTATGGCAGCGGTTATTCGTAACCGCTGCAATAGGTACAACCTATGACAGTGGTTACAGTAATCGCTGCTGTAGGTCGACCTACGGCAGCGGTTAAACGTAACTACTGCCGTAGATTATATCTACCGCAGCGGATATAATAAGCACTGCCGTAGGTTTTATCTACCGAAGCAGTTACAAATAACCACTGCCGTAGGTCGGACCTATGACAGTGGTTACGGATAACCGCTGCCATAGGTCCACCTACGGCAGCGATTATCCATAATCGCTGTCGTAGATTATACCTACCATAGCGGTTACAAATAACCACTGCCGTAGGTCTGATCTACGCAACGATTACGAATAACCGCTATCGTAGAACAGACCTACGACAGTGGTTACGAATAATCACTGCCGTGTAAGCGCTGCCATAATTCCTTTTTGTAGCTAAAATTGCTGCCGTATAAGCACTGCCATAGCTCTTTTTTGTAGTAGTACTAAGAAAGACTATGGATACTAGAATCTTAGGAGAGGATCATCGGACCAAGTGCTATATAGGATTATAGATAGAAGATGACCTTGCCTAGGAATAGTATTGTTGTTAGGAAAATAGAATTTTTCTCCTTAATTTTATCATTATTTATATTCAAAAATCAATTAATTATCATCAATCAACTATATTAAAGTGGTTGGCAATATCAAACCAACCAAGGTTTAATTAATCAATTATGTCCAGATACTTGGAGGGACCATTCTTGGTGACCTGTCATATATGAGACCATATATGGCTAGCTTATTGCTACAGTTAAGAACCTGAAAAAGTTATTTGGATAAGAGAAGTTATTTGTATAAAAAAACTATTTAACAAAAGATACTAGTTCAAGAAACCACCCAAAAGAGGGTGGTCATTGCTAGAAGTAACCAACAATTTGGATGATAAAAAACAAAAAAGAATTTATTTGTTATCTTTCTTACTTTATACAACAATAGCACAATATTTGGTTATAAAACACAGCTATCACAGTCATGTATCTTAGGATTCGGATAACCTCCAGAGGAAAAACCTACTTTGGAGCATTTTTTTGGTACTCTCATAAGTCATTTATTTTGATATATTGATTATTTTGTAGTATAATGATTTTGCATTCCTTCCATTATATTGGACCAGTTATACCATGCATCCCTTGTTATTATATTAATCATTATTCTCATATGAATGATGACTATTATTATGATAATTATAATTATGATGATAATCATATTTCTGATGTAGATAATAATTATTTTTATTTGAGTGATGATTACTCTTACTAGAGTGATATGATTGTTGCTATGTATATGGTAATCACAATTAGATACTAAATAATTTGCGGAAGTTAGTAGAAGAATTATCTCAATGCATCTCTAATGCTTTATAACAAATCTAATTTCATACTCACATGGCGATTATAAGTCATTGTTGAGGTATGAAAAAACCTACAATTCCTCTCATTGATCATGGCATGCTCTGCATCAACCAAGCTAAATTTTTTTCGATGAAAACAATCATGCATATTATGTACAAAAAAAAATCATGCATATTGGTAGTAATGACTTCCTTTTAGGAGGTAGTTTCATATCTTGATAACTCCTTTGGCATTTACCAGAGATAGTTTTTTATCTTGATAACTCCTTCAGTGTTTATCAATTATTTATATATAAATAATTTCTTTTTAGATGGCTATCCTTGCAAATAACCTTCATATATTTTGATAACTTTCTTTAGAAAGTCAGTTTCAATGGCAAATTGCCAACACATGGCCTTTCTTATAAGTGACAAGTGGGCAAACATAAACCTTTTGAGTGTTAAAATATAAATAATTAATCAACAAAATCTTAATCATCTTGATACTTCTAAACATTTACTATAGCTGGCCATTAGTTGATAAACTTTTGGGTATAATTATTGCCTCCAGTAACTCGATGAAAATGGATATGTTTGTTAAACTATATAAGTCAATATTTAATCATTATTGCAATAAAAGAAAGAAAAAATATATTAGAAAAATAGCAGATTGATTTGATTAAGAATTATTGTGATACAACAAAAAATAAGCCATCTCTGTTGCTATAATCAAAATCCATTCTATCACTTGAACCCTGCATAAGAAGGAATAAGTTGACTCCTTTACTCATTAGCAAGACTTAAGCTGCTTCCTCAATAAGTTTACAACAGCTACCACTAGCTTTACAAGTCATTCAAGTTCTACTCATAAAAAATTTGACTCTCCACTATAGAAAATAATTTCAGTTGATTTGGCAAATACCCAATGTCTGAAGAATACTAAGAGTCATTCCAACCTATGTAGACTTAGTCAAAATTATCTACTGCACTTCTATATTCAAGGATTTTTTTTTATGGAAAAAAGAGGTGAATTACTATCCAGGTATTATTAGTAATAGAAGAAAGTATAGAGAAGAAGAATAGAGCACTGAATTAGAGGATAAGCATGACTTTTTAGAAGGACAAAGAAAATTACAATATAAATAATAGAGATTGAGAGTGAGAAAGATAGAAGAGCAAAATCTATAGTGGCAAAAGCATAGTCGTATATAGGTGGATAAGATCTCGATATCATTGCTATATTAGAGCCTTGAGCACTCTATGCTGATCTTTAGTTTTAATCAAGATGCAATACTAGATCCAAAAGCTAAAAAAATAGGACTCTTATCTACTTCTTTCATCAGCTACCCACCTACAATATTAATTAAACTTGAAGAAACTTTTTCACCTTCTGAAACAATTGTAGATCAAGATGATATGCTACATCTATGTGAGAGAAAGAAAGGAGGGAGGGACATTAGTAATGAGATTTAGAGGTTGCATTCCTAAAAGAGAAATAAAGAGGAAGGGGCTGGATTTCAGGATTGAATAAATGAAAGAGAGGAAGGAAAGGCGAGAGAGAGTGAGAAAAAGGGTTAGACAAAAAAAAAGAAAAGAAAAAAAAGAGGAGGTGGAGGGGTTTGGATCCTAGAGGAGGGGATCAGTCAATTTAATCGACACTATAAAAAGATAAAAAGAGATGGCTGAAGAAGTGGCTAGTTGGTGACTAGAGATAGTTAGATTTGGTTCATAGTGACTAAATATTAGCATAGATATTGAGATCTAAAGAGAGGGAAGAGAGAGAAGAAAAAGGGGGGAGAGAGAGAATAGAGGGAGGAAGAGGGGGAGGAGGAGGGAGAGAGAGGGGGCATTCGATGATGGAGAGATAGGGTCTAGATTAGGTGATGAAGTGGATATCACAGGGGACTACCTTCATTGGGAGGAGAGAGAGAGAGGAGGCGAGGGAGGGAGGGAGAGAGAGAGAGAGGACTTAAAAGAGAGGAGGGGGATCTGATGGCTGGTCCATAGCTAGATCCAGCAAGCGACTACATTGGAAAAAAAAGAATAGGGAGGAAGATAAAATGAAATCGAGAGGAGAGGGAGAAAAGAGATAGGAGGGGGAAGAGAGAGAGGGAGGGAATGGAGAGAGGCTCCACAGCTGATCATTGAAAATGATGTACTACTGTCGGGGAGCTTCCTTGGCAAAGGTCGGAGACACTTGATTGGAAGAGATATTTTGCTCTTATATTCAATGAAAATTATAAATTACTTCTTGGCAATTGCAACAACAAACCTATTATGTGGCATATTTCATATTTGGTAATTTTGTTAGATAGCATGTTGCAACGGCAAATTTATTATACTATCCCTTCTATTCAAAGTGCTTGTAGTGGTCATATACCTAAATGAGAGAATTTCAACATTTATAAAGAATCTTTAGTTTATAGTAAAAACTGAAAACTATAAGGGCATATTTGCATGCCAAAAACCTTATATTACATATAACTACCATAGATTCACACATAGATACATCAAGGGAGAGAAATTGACACCTTGTCAGATGATTTTTTTTTAAAAAAAGAGATAATATATAGCACTTATTTGCTCCAACTAAGAAATACAGCTTACAATAATGCACAACATATTCAACCTAAGAAGACTCCACACAACTTGACATTAGTTCTTCACTAGCTACTTTTTAGTACTCGAAATGTCGTAATAGTTACAAATCAAGTGGCTCTTGACCTTGCCACCATATGTTATTAGCAACATAACCATTGAAATAAGAGAGTCACCGCTACTAGCTATCAAACAATGCAAGGAATTGATCTCCTTGGCTTTGAGCACCTCCATCATAATTCACTGGAACAACTGGCATACTTGAAGAGGCTGATTCATTTAACTGTGAGGAGAGCAACTTGTCCAAGAACTTCCAATCGATCATTTGCCCCTCACAGTCACTTCTCTTGGCAGCATGCTCTTCATCGCTCGCAACATTTGGCTCAAAGAATTCCTTGGTGGATAAACTTGTTGATAAACTTGGACTGTGTAGTTGTGGAAGCTCAAGAACATGGCTGAGGAGAGTAGTGTTCTTTGATTCCCCCCTACACCCAGTAGGTTGTTCTCGGAAATTGCCTCCTTGATAGGACTCCATGAAACGTGGTTCTCGTCCATATTGCCCATCAAGATTGTTGTAGTAAGTAGGATCATAATTGTTGAAGCATTGCCTTTGATTGGGACTTGGTTTTCTAAATGCTCGGCATACAACCCATCCTTCTTCCTGCAATTTAAATTTTCAGAATTTAGTAAGACGTGAGAATAGATTCATTTTCTTCATTGATATAATAATGCCTTGTTTCTTAGAGAAATATATATATGGAAGACTCTAAGAGACATGTTACTTAAATCTTAATATTTTAGAAATCAGTTCAGAACAATAAAACTGATATATATGGATTTGAAATCCATGTTAATATATATTAGATGGTTATATTCGCATGATACCAGAAAAAAGATCACTTGCCTGAATTGGTCCATGTTCGCCCGATTGAAGACGATACTCATGCATGATCCAATCAGTTTTCCTCCCATTTGGAGCACGTCCTTTATAGAACACAAGTGTCTTCCTCATGCCTATAACTCTAGATTTTGAAAGCACTGGCTTGTCTCGACCAGTTGCCTTCCAAAATCCGGCAGCAGTAGCTCTATTGGTACGTGTTCCACTGGGGTACTTCCTATCTTTATAACTGAAGAAGTACCACTCAGCTTGTTCTTCATCACCATTCTTGCATCTATCTATTAAAAGCACAAAAAATATCAATCATACAAAAGTATATTATGAGAATCATGCCATATTTTTTCTCCATAGTATTCACCAACCTTGGAGATCCCATGGCTCTATTCGGTATAGATCCACGTCTCGAATAACCTCTATATCAATCTTTAGTGAAGCTACCTTCCTTGCTAGATAATACCCCACAAGTTCTTCCTCCGTGGGATGAAATCTGAAGCCTGGTGGGACACAAGACTCCAACTGATCCATTGCTAGTTCACCTGAAAAAATCCTAACATCCGCAATTTAGAGGAAGTAAGGTCATAAAGTGGGCCCTAAAGACTTTGGACCTACAAGAAGATCTTAGAGATCTACAAAGCATTTAGAAGCACTCATGAGAAAAGGACCCAATTGCACCAAGTTTTCAAGCATTCCGTTAACAAGTCATCAAGATATATAAGTGGCGACATATATATATATATATTTTCCCAACAACTAATATTTACAAGTGTTTTTTTTCCTCTCTATTAAATTTCCCACTTGTATTCTTTGGTAGTATCTTTCCAAAATCCTTTTGGACACCATAGAAAATACTTGGGTAGAAAGTAGACGAAAAAATTGACTTTAAGGCTGAAGCATGCCTACGTTTCTTTGAGTGCACTCCATGGTTTGGGGTGCTTTCACATCCACCAACCCCACACACACCTAAAGGCTAAGGGGCACTAACAATGGTGAATATATACAATGTCGATATGCCGCATTAGCCTAAAATTCATTTCAATTCCAAGAAAGATTTCCTCCATTTAATTAGAGAAGATAGATGAAAGAAAGAAACATTGCCCAGATTTTGGAACTCAATAACATCAGCCGACCCAGTGGGATTTGTCTTCACATAGGAGAAGGAAACAAATCCTGGTGCACCTGAAGTGTTATGAAAATCCATACTCTTAGCAAGGTTTGGTTGATCTCTTAGAACATGGACAAGAAAGAAAAAACTCTGCAAGTAGCGCTAGGAACCATGGTAAACATATGCATGCACAATAGCCAGCCCTCCAAACTATTTCAGTATAGGTTGAACATAGGAAATGAAGTCTGCAATCCTAGTGCAACAGCCCAAGTATTATGCATTAGATTACAGGTTATGGAAAACACTCACCAGAAAAAAGTACAGTGCTCCAGAGAGAGAGAGAGAGAGAGAGAGAGAGATTGGTGGATGTAGGACTTGTTTAGTAGTACTTGGGGAGGATAATAGAATATGTAGGAGGGGAGAGAGGCTTATATACACAAATGTGGAGGAGATGGAAGGAGAGATAAACAAATGTTGGGGGGATGTATTGAAAGGGAGAGGAGGTTAGTAGCCATCAAGTGCGCGTGGGGTGGCCAAAGGGAGATGGAAAGGCCAGCAGAGAGGAGAGAAACGGGGATTTGGACGGCGGGACAACAAGGAATCCTCAAGCCACCACCTCCCAAGCTCTTTCCTTTACCACCGTTATATTGTGCTGCAAGACTTTCTACTTAGAATGGACGTTAGGTCTTGGAGGAGCCAGCCATTGGACCACCCAATGCCATCTGTTGCTTTCTACCTACTGCCACGTGGATGGTCTGCCTCCCTTTTGATATCTTCTATCATACAATTGTTCATTTTTGTGCTAGTATATGCTTTTCATCCGAGCTAAGGAGATCATGGATCATTATGCATTATGCATGGGATAAGAAAAAAATAATCGAGGGCACTTGCATGCTCAATTTATAAAATCATTGAATGTTGATATTAGTGACCTAGGTTCGGTCTCTTTCGAGTCTCCTCCTCATCTCTGATTTTGGGCAAGACTCCTTTGTCCTTGATCTCGTAAAACAATGAAGTTAATATCAATGGACATTTATTCTAAATTAGTCTTGGTTAACCAATTTACCTTGTAAAAAATATGACCAGGTTCAAACCAAGTTTATTCTAAAAAGCAAAGATGGATGATGCAACTCAATATTCCATATTATATATATATGTATGAAACATATTCTCTTATTTTGAATTTACATTAGTTGGTGACCGATGAAAAAAAAAAAAGAAAAATTACATTAGTTCATTCGAAGTTTGCAGTTTATAGAACCAAGCCCTAGTCGGAGAGAACTCTGTGCCCTGCATCTTTATATTGATGTCATGGTCGAGTCTAGGAGGAAGAGTAATGGATTGATGCATTTAGAAGGCATGATCGGTCGAGAGAGAATTTTTTAAAAATTTTATATAATTTAAAAAGGTCCTCCATGATTCCTTCTAAGCTTCTCATAATATATATGCTCATGATTTTTTCTCCTCTTATATTTTGCTTTAGGCATATATGAATTGCACCAAAAATTTAAATCCATGCAAAGAATCCCCGACATTTTGATACTTATGTAAGCAAGTGTCCGTGTATAGATCAAATTTATCTGGTGCTAGAAGCTTGGACTTAGTCTTATGCATCAAATTCCTTATTCTCATGAATAAGTTATTCTCTGCTGGAGATCAAATTATTGAAGCAGTTTTATATATCACCTACAAATTTGAAGTACATTAATGATCTCTATGGGATAAAAACTGACAAAGTGTTGGATAATACTCCATCAAAATAAGAGAACAAGTCTAAAACAGGGCTTTTGATCACCAAATTACTTGGTCATTTAAGGCCTATATCTAAATAACTAAAAATGAAAGTTAGAAATCGAGTCCTATGTACTTTATCCACAGTGAATCATTAATCTTCTGGTTGGACAATTATAATAAGAATGTCTCTGACCATAAATCCTTCTTCCTTTTTCTAGCTTTGGCAAAAGGAAAGGAAGGATAAGCTTCAATGACTTGGAAACAAAGACACGTTTTACACCATAACGTGTACTAATCATTCATGTACGCAAGAACAAAACAAAGGCTCACCATTTTTCCTTAAAAAGGAAGGTTTTTCGAGCAAATCTTTCTAGGGAAAGTTGGTTCCCCTGGACGGACCACTTACCATAAACTCACTAAAATATGGCGAGTCTTGGTAGGCACAAAAAAAAAAAAAAAAAAGTTTGGAAAATGACCAAATATGGGCCCACTTTCCGAAGTATTATTGGCTGTTAGGGTAGTTTAACATCCTGATTTCTATTTGGAAGGTAGTCCAAATTATGACATGCATGAGTCCTTGCTTTGTTTTATCTCCAGGCCTATAAGACTAGTATGCTGCTTCCTTCCTCCTCATTTCTTAGACAGGCTTTGAGTTGGTTTCAGGACCACTGGACAGTGTACACTTCAATGGGGACCTTACTCCCGTCCAGTGGATTGAAACTGAGCTATCTTACAAGTGTTAGGTGCTGCCCATGTTGTTCCCCATGAGTTTTAACTTGAATATGGTTAGTTATGGCTAAATAGATTGATTTGTGACTCAATGCACCTACAAGCATAGGAACAGCTTAAGGACAAATTAGCATAGCTGATAGAAATGCTGACTCAAATAGTTGGGAAAATATATGATTAGGCATTGACGTGGCAACTAACTTAGGTTCCAAGATAATTGCAGAATATAGTAGAGCTAATACTTTTCCATCATCTCCTAGGTAGGTAGTTGCTCCAAGAACAATTATGGTGGATGGAAACCCACCATATCTATTTAGTATTCTCATATATAATAGTAAGTTCTCTGCAAAATGCCTGAAAAAGGTATTTAGCTACTATATTAAAACAAGTGGTTTTATGGCATAATTGTCCCTATCTTTTTGTTCATTTGCTGAAACATTCGTATCTTCCAAGTATTGCAATAGCTATATATATCCTCATGCTTTATAGAAAGTATCCAGATAAGTTCTCACATCCTGTTCAGCCACCAACTTCCATTATGTGCATTAGTTCTGGCACTATGTGCAGTGATACTCTTTACATTAATTTTATTAGCCTGGATCTTCGCTTGACTCAATTTACTTACAGTTTCTACCTCTCATTTTATGCAAACAATTTTTGGAAATTTATAGTGCCAAATAAAATTCACAATATCAGAACTACTTTATGTTATAATAATATTAGTGGAGCCAAGACTAGTGCACACAGAACTAATATCACACAAAAGTTAGAGATTTTCCTGTAATTCCCAAAGAAAAACTATGGATGTTTCATGCAACAAAAAAAAAAAAAAAGAGGAAAAAAAGAGGTTGGGGGATTCAGGAGGGTAAGCTGATTCATGAGACTTATGCTCAACACATGTAATTAAAGATTCTCACTCATAAGTCATGCATGTACATCAAAACCATGCATGCTTAGAACATCTATCATCATTAGAATACGAACTTTATGTTGAAGTTATTCCAAATTGCCACCACAAATATACAACTTTCGAACAAACATAGCTCAATTTTGCACTTCTATATTAACTTTGCCAAAAATCAAGAAAATCTGCATGTTTAATCAGGGAAATGTTTGATTCGCATGGCAGTGATGCAAATGCGCAACTCCGTATGTCCATCGATGTGCTCGGATTAAACACACGACCAAACTTGTCGGTGCATTTTAACTTTAGTAACCTATAGAATTGTTTGAATTTGCTATAAAGCAATTAAAAGTTTCTATCAAGTAGCTAATCTTCACTATATTTAACAAGCCTCCGTCAAAAGTTCCAATTAGTCGGGTATAAACACACAAATCCTTAAGAATATTTTACTAGATTTAGGATTCTAGCTATAGGCTGAGGCTTGACAGAAGAGATCTTTAGGATCCATCTTTCTACCCACGCTTGCACTTGTTCTGGAACAAACTATACTCTGGGGACATTGACATCCGGCCATTCCCTACATTGTTCTACTTTTGTGGTTTCCTTTCCTTTCAGACATATTAAAATACTGGTGTTCAAGACTTCGGCTGGTTGGTAAGGTCTGGGTCGGTTTGTGGGACACCTCCCTATCCACTTGCATGCTTTTCCCCAAGGCACAAGCTTCTAGAGGCTTAACTTGCATGACAAGGACATGCCTCCTCTCACAAGTACCCCTCTCTCTCTCCTCTCTCTCTCTCCTCTCTCTCTCTATGGCTCTGCAACCAATCATTGGGACAACTTGGCATGATGCACCCTCCCAAGTAATTGAGCTCACCAACTAAAACTGCTGCCTGGTGGAACCAGTATATAGATCATACACCCATCTCATTTGGGTTTGGGGTGGATATCTTGACCACTTTGTATGAAGCATCTGTAATGCATATTATTGTTTTAGATGAACTATTGATTTGGTGTTCTATATATATAACAAAATTAATCTCTCCAGGCAGGAAAAATGATGCAGCTTCCTTGAGTTCTAGCAAGAGGTTAATGCACTTTAAATCAGTGGAAGTGATTTGTTTAGCAGAAAACAGGGGAACCCAAGTAATTCTCTGAATTAGAAGATCTTCTAAAAGCTAGATAATCTTTTTGTCTAGCCTTACATATGATAATTAGTAGTCATCCCACAAATAACAGATGAGGCATTAAGATCTGTGAATGCTGAAGCTTATATTATATCCATAGATTTCTCTCACTTCCACCTCTTTTTCAAGAGACCTAGAGAGCATGCCAGTCCCAAAAATGAACAGATAAGGGGAGAGCGGGCAGACTACATGAAGAACGAGGGAGGATGAAAACTAAGGAATAGGAGAGGACAGCTGTTCCAACAAAATCCACCTTGCAAGGAGGTTAAATGAAAAAGCATAGCCTTCTTGTGATTCCGACGTATCTTGTCATAAGCCCTCTTTGTATCAAGTTTAATGGTTATCAATAGTCGCACAGATGAGACTATTTATGTGTCACAATGTAATCTTCTATTTAATGGATTATCCTCTTGGTTGTCTTCTTCGTTGGAAAATCTGGTTTTACTTTTGTGAAGAGAATTTTTGTTTAGTTGACGAGCCTATAATGTTGGGAATATGTAATATAATTCATTTCCCATGATAGTCGATTGCGATTTAATTAAACTAACGATCAAAATCTATTATAAAATTGATAATAAATTAAATTTTGGAACTTATAAACCAAGGACGTGCAGCACATAGTCCTTAGGTGATTCCCGATCCTCATACAGGATGAAATTTGGGAACTCCACTCTAAGTTGCATTTAGTGCATTGCTAGGTAGTGATAATCTAGATAGATTGTCAGTAATGTTGATTATTGTATTTGGTATATACAGTTAATGTTGTAGAAAAATTATTGAAAATCTTGATTGACATATTTGGTATAACAATCAGATTACTGATAATATAACATCAAAATTTTAAAATATCCTTAAATTAAATTATTAGTTTAATATTTTTAAATTATTTATTTAATTTTTTTAATAATAAAAGTTATTATATAATTTTTTTATTATTTTAAATACTTATTATTATTATTTTTATAAAAAATATTATTTTTAAATTATTTTTTATTTTTTCTCCTTCTCCTTCCCCCGCATGTCACACCGCGATCCCCCCTCCCCCTGCCCTTCGGCACCGCACCCCAACCCCTCGACCACCTGCACTACCCTGGCCACTACACCTCGGCCCCCTGGCCGCTCATCGCGCTGCAACCCCTCCTCGGCCCCCAACCGCGTGTGCTGCCCTGGCCACCATACCTCAGCCCCCCGACCATCTACCGCATTGCCACTCCTTCCCAGCCCTCCAACCGCCCGCACTGCCCTGGCCACCGTACCTTGGCCCTCAGCCGCCCGTCGTGCTGCCACCCCTCTCTGGCCCCTCAACCGCCCGCGCGACCTTGGCCACCACCCCCTGCCCCCCGGTCGCCTATCGCACTACCTTCGGTGAGGGCCACGAAGGTAGTAGGGGCTGTCGGAGGAGTTGGAGGGGTTAGGAGGGAAGGAAGGAGGGTAGTTTCGTCAAAAAATTAAATTATAAGATTACCTCATGGGAGGTAATATAGATAGCCACCCCACCTCTTGGTAATCCAGATTATCTCATGAAAGGTAGTCTGAATTATCTGGTAATCTAGATTACTAACCCAAAAAGCATACGAAATATGGTAATCTGGTGGGGCTCTTTTAAATTACCAGCTGTTGGTGCAAAAATCCGCCTGCGCCGGAGAAGCTGGAGTTGAGGAAGCCGCGGTCGCCGCCGGGACCTGCAAGGGAAGTCTAAATCGGAGGTGGGATTGCTCCGACAAGACCCTCCGACGCTCAAGTCAGTTCTCTGCCTCAACAAGAATGGAGTGCTCGAACGGAGAGTTTAGCAGAGTTTTGAGATAAGGCAAAAGGGCTTAAGGAATAACGTATCTGAGTTCCCCCTTTTATAGGCAGGGGAGGCAACGGACTGATGGCGACGTTTGTAACCGCCTGGTAGTGGGCCGCCCACGGTCAGGGGAAATGATTGCGAAAGATAATGGAGCAGACACGTGGGCATCACCTCGCCTTGCCACGTGGAATCTGTTATGAGGGGTGGAGCAGCGTCCGTCGTCAGGAGAATCGCATGGTATCCGTCGCAGGAGGTGGAGCAGGTTTGTGGCCGTCACTGTGGCCTGCCAGGGGATAGTGGAGCTGTGCGGAGTCCGCCACAGGAAGTGGAGCAGGGTCGTGGCCGCTTTGAGGGCCTGTCAGGGGTCGTGGATCTGTCGATTGAAGCTCGGTAACGGCCGGAGCCCAGTTTCTGTTGAGATGCGGGTGAGGTCCTCCTGGCGGTAGGGGTCGTGGGCCGAGCCCGGCTCCCGTAGGAGTCCGGACGGAGCTGCTCTGACGTCGATGGCGGAGTCCGGCTCCCGTACGAGTCCGGGCGGAGCTGCAGCTGCTGTCGGCGGTGGAGCCTGGCTCTCGTAAGAGTCCGGGCGGAGCTGCGCTGCTAACAAAGTTAAGGGCGAAACCCGGCTCCGATAGGAGTCCGGATTGAGCTTACCAGCAGTTGATACTGAGAGCGGAGCCCGGCTCCCGTGGGAGTCCGGGCGGAGCTGTACTGATGTTGGCGGCGAAGTCCGGCTCCCGTAGGAGTCCGGATTGAGCTTACCAGCAGTTGATACTGAGAGCGGAGCCCGGCTCCCGTGGGAGTCCGGGCGGAGCTGTTCTGATGTTAGCGGCGAAGTCCGGCTCCCGTAGGAGTCCGGAGGGAGCTGCGCTGATGCCGTCGGTGGAGCCCGGCTCCCGTAGGAGTCCGAGCGGAGCTGCGCTGCAAACAAAGTTAAGGGTGAAGTCCGGCTCTGATAGGAGTCCGGATTGAGCTTACCAGCAGTTGATACTGAGAGCGGAGTTCGGCTCCCGTGGGAGTCCGGGCGGAGCTGTTCTGATGTTGGCGGCGAAGTCTGACTCCCGTAGGAGTCCGGAGGGAGCTGCGCTGATGCCGTCGGTGGAGCCCGGCTCCCGTAGGAGTCCGGGCGGAGCTGCGCTGCAAACAAAGTTAAGGGTGAAGTCCGGCTCTGATAGGAGTCCGGATTGAGCTTACCAGCAGTTGATACTGAGAGCGGAGCCCGGCTCCCGTGGGAGTCCGGGCGGAGCTGTTCTGATGTTGGCGGCGAAGTCCGGCTCCCGTAGGAGTCCGGAGGGAGCTGCGCTGATGTCGTCGGTGGAGCCCGACTCCCGTAGGAGTCCGGGCGGAGCTGCACTTGCTGATGGCGGTGGAGCCCGGCTCCCGTAGGAGTCCGGGCGGAGCTGCACTTGCTGATGGCGGTGGAGCCCGGCTCCCGTAGGAGTCCGGGCGGAGCTGCACTTGCCGATGGCGGTGGAGCCCGGCTCCCGTAGGAGTCCGGGCGGAGCTGCACTTGCCGATGGCGGTGGAGCCCGGCTCCCGTAGGAGTCCGGGCGGAGCTGCACTTGCTGATGGCGGTTCCGCCGTGGGTTCCGGCTATGGGTATTTTATACCCAACACCAGTCCCCCTACATCCGAGTTTTGAATTTCAAACGAAGGAAGTACACAGAAGTACAGCCGGAACCGTCCCTTCGAATCCCGCGCCCCGCCGCTCCCAGATATTTTGGTATTAAATGAGCGCGTGCCGGAGTCTTTTCGAGTTGGGGCGGTACGAGGGGACGCTTCGAATACCCCGCAGGTATGCTGGCCTAGGTACGGCGCAATTATGACCCTGCCAACCGCCAGCCGCCTTCAGCCGTCTGCCACGGGGAGTGGGACACGTGTCGGATGCGGACTGGCCTGGGGGGATTCGAGATCATTATGGCGCCGGATCCCAGGGTCTATTTAAACCCGTCCTCCCCCCTTCAGGCGCCCCACTCCGCTCCTGATTTCTTGCTGGCATCCGTCATCTCCCTGAGAGTCTGCCCTAGCGAACGCCCTCTCGAGCCGTAGGCGCCTTCCGTTTCTCGCTCCCCAGGCCCCCAGAGCAAGATAGGTTAGTGCCCACCTTCTTCTTCTTACCGCTTAGGGTCCTCTCCTCCTTCCACTTTTTTCGTGTCCTCTCCTGAGTTGACTTCCGGCGCCCCCCTCCCTTCTCGGCTTGCTTTTCTAAGGTCCTTTAGGTTCTCCTCCAAGGAAAAATGTCTTCCGATTCTTCTGCCCCCGTAAGTTCTGGGAGTTCATCTGCTTCAAACCCCCAGGCCCCTGTCTCTGCGGACGAACCCGCGTTCGGGGCAGGGCCTCGCCCGATTTTCGCGCCGGGCGCCATTCCTTGTTCGTTGACTCCGGACGAACTTCTCCTGATAAGGGCTCGGTACGGGGTCCCTTCAGAGTACGATCTGGAGCTTCCTGGCCCCTCTGACTGGGCCAGCGCTCCCCCTCCTGGTCGCTTTTGTTTGTACCAGGAGGCATTCCGTGCCGGACTCCGGCTTCCGCTTCCAGCTTTTGTTGCCGCCTTCTTTCGTTTCTTAGACATTTCTCTCGCTTCTGTCGCCCCGAATTCCTTTAGGTTTTTGGTAGGGTTTCTCTCCCTCTGTCATATAGCCGAGGTTCAGCCTTCCCTCTCCCTGTTCAGACATTTCTACACCTTCAAACGCCATCCTTCAGCGAAGGACTGGTGGTACTTCTCCCCCCAGTTCGGTAAGAAGGGGTTGCTGAAGGGCGCCCCTTCTTCGATTCACAACTGGAAGGGGAAATTTCTCTTCATTTACTGTCCGACCCTGGAATTGGGCCTGCCCCCCTGGGGGTCTCTGAGGGATTCCGTCCATCGGGCTCCCAGCCTGGGAGAGGACGACCTTCAGGCCGCCCAGAAGCTCCTGAGTTACCCCGCTCCTTCCCTTCCAAACCTACTGAGGGAGCCGCTTCTCTTCAACATCGGCCTGAGCCCTCAGGATCCAGCAAGTATACATCTTTCCTTTTCTTGTCTTCTTCTTCTTTCTCTTCCTCTCTCTCTCCTTTTTCCTCTTTTCTCTTCCTCTTTTCTCTTTCTTCTTTTTTTTTTTTCTTTTTTTTTTTTTTTTTTTCGGACTGATTGGTGCTGCCTTTGCCTTCTTCTTTTCTTTTCTTTTTTTTTTTTTTTTTTTAGCAATGGACGCCGAAGCCACACGGATGCTCGCCAAGGCCATGAGGGCCCAGAAAAGGAAGGGTGCGACGACTTCTGGCTCGGCGAAGAGGGCCAGGGTGGAAGAGACGAGCTTGGCTGCGCCCGTCCAGGCGACCCCGGCAATCGACATTCCTTCGGATGCCGAGCCAGTGGCCCCCCGGGCTCCCTCAAGGAGCCCGCCGACCGGGGTCCCCATTCCGGAGGTCTGCCCCGCGGAGGCGCCCGCCGCTGGGAGGAGGAGAAAATCGGTGGCCCGCCGGCCGAGCAGCCACCGAGCCGCTGCAGATGAGTCCGTCTGCTCCGAGGGGGGATCGGAGAACCCCTTCAACGACAAGGCTCTGATCCGTCGGTTGCTCGATGGTTGCATTCTGTCCGATGTCATGGAGAGGATCGACCGTGCCGATCCCGAGCAGCGGGCCTGGGACACCTTGGGGTCCTTTCTTGAGGTAAGCGGATTTTTATTTGCACAGTTGCTCGGTCTTTGTTGTAATTCTCTATCTATCTTTGCAGATCGGGCACCAGCTCTTCGCCTATGTCGAGGCGTCGGGCCGCATGAGAAGGGATCTTCTTCGGGCGGAGGAGCGCTGCCAAGATGAGGTTGCTCGTCTTCAAGCGAAGACGGCCGAGGTGGCCGCCCTCCGGGAGGCCCTGGAGAGAGAGAGACAAGATCGGGAAGAGGAAAGACGAGTCCGAGAGGAGGAAAGGCGAAGCCTGGAGGAGTCGGCAAGGAAGGCGGAGGCCGAGGTCGCCCATCTGGCCGAGCAAACTCCAGTTCTGGTCTCGGAGGCCAGGACCCTTGCGGTGGAGGAGTTCAAGACCTCCGCGGAGATGAGGGAGCTGAACGTCCAGTTCGGCCTGGAGGCGTTCACCAAAGGGTTCGAGCTCTGCCGAGAGAGAGTGGCCAGCAGATATCCCGACCTTGATCTCGGCTTTCTGGAGGAGTCTGACGACGAGGCCGCCCCTTCGTCCGTCGCTGCCGCAGTCGCACCCCCCGCGCCGGGCTCTCCACCCCCAGCCTCCGAGGTCTGAGACCTCCGATCTTGTATCTTTCTTTTGTTGCCATATTTTCTTTCCGCTTGTCTTCAAAATTAATCAATAAAGTTGAATTTCTTATTGTGGATGGCCTTTCCTTCCCCTGCTCCTTCTTTTCTGCCTTTCTTCTCGTAATGAGCTGGTCTTTGACGTTTGCATTTTTCGATGGCAGCGCCCCGCCGAAGCACTCCCCTTGCCCCTGGGGGTCCCGCTGAAGTCGACTATCCAGCGGCTCAAAAAGGAGGTCCTCCACTTGACGAAGAAGTTGAAAAAGTCGGAGGGCGAGCTCCGCCAGGCGAAAAAATGCTATTCCGAGGCCGCCGCTGAGGCCGCCCACTTCAGGAGTCTCCAAGTGAAGGCAATCATGGACTACAGCCGGAGGAAGACGAACTTTGCGAAGGAGCTCGAAGAATGCACGAAGAGCGCCAGCGACCGAACTTGGGCTCAAGAAGCCAGGATCAGCGCCCTTAAAGTGGAGCTGTCGGCTGCCAAGAGGAGGATCGGCCAGCTGGAAGGAAACTCATCCCGGCTCACAGCGCGGGATGAGCAGATATGGTCACAAAAAGTTTCCGACCTCCAGAAGCAGCTTCAAGATGCCGAGATGAGCCACGATGTGCAGCGGGCCAGCTGGCGCCGACAGGTAGAGGAGTACAAGGGGAGATTCCATCGATCGGCGGACGAGGTGGTTCGTCTCCAGAGGCAGTTGGTTACCAGGGCGCAGCTTGCTAACGCCCAAGATAACGAAGAGCTCCAAGCCCTGAGAGGCACTGTCGAAGGGATTTCTGTCTCCCTTGGGGAGAAGACAGCTGAGCTTCAACAAGTAAAAATCCAGCTGGGACTTGAGCGGAAGGCCGTCGCGGACGCAGAGGCGGAGTCCGAAGTTTTGCGGAAGTGGCATCGGGAAGCGGAGGCTGAGAGCCGGCGACTTCGTCAGGCGTTCCAGGATATGCTGCAAAAGAAGGAAGAACTAGAGGAAACCGTGGATAGCTTGAGGCAGTCCTGGTTGGGGGATGGTGGTGATCACCCAAGGTTAGAGGGAGCAGGACCTCCTTAGAGTTCTTTTGTAGACACTCCCTTTTTGTAGCTGCCTCCTTTTTTTTTTTTTTTGTCGTTTTGTCCCTCTTTCTCTGGCCGTCCTGGTCCTGTAGTACATATATCGGAAATGAGAAAAAAGCATTTTGTGTTACCTTGTCCGCGCGTAGCACCAATATTGTCGTTCGTTGACCCTTTCTCGTTGTTTGGCCTGTTTGGCTTAGAGGTCGTCGTGGGAAAGGGCTCTTCCCTTCCATCCGATCTCGTCATGTGGCCGAGCCTCGCCACCGTTTTTAACCCTTGCTGGTGAAGTAGCGGATGGAGCCCGGCTTTCTTAGGAGCCCGGACGAAGTCTTTCTTGGGGGGCGGAACCCGGCTCCCGTAGGAGTCCGGGCTAAGCTTTCCTGGCGGCTGAACCCGGGTCCCTTAGGAGTCCGGCGAAGCTTCCTGGCGGGGCCCGGTCCGAAGCTTTCCTGGCGGCGGACCCGGCTCCCGTAGGAGTCCGGGTGAAGCTGGGGACGGCTCCGGGTGGTGAAGCTTCCCGGGCGGTGGAACCCGGCTCCCATAGGAGTCCGGGTGAAGTTTACCTTGGCGGCGGAACCCGGCTCCCGTAGGAGTCCGGGTGAAGCTTCCCTGGGCGGTGAAACCCGGCTCCCGTAGGAGTCCGGGTGAAGTTTACCTTGGCGGCGGAACCCGGCTCCCGTGGGAGTCCGGGTGAAGCTTCCCTGGGCGGTGGAACCCGGCTCCCGTGGGAGTCCGGGTGAAGCTTCCCTTGACGGTGGAACCCGACTCCCGTGGGAGTCCGGGTGAAGCTTCCCTGGGCGGTGGAACCCGACTCCCGTAGGAGTCCGGGTGAAGCTTTACCTTGGCGGCGGAACCCGGCTCCCGTAGGAGTCCGGGTGAAGTTTACCTGGGCGGTGAAACCCGGCTCCCGTAGGAGTCCGGGTCTTCCATTTTGCTTGAGCCGGCGCGAGGTTCTCGTTATCAGCCTGGCTTGTGGGGGCGCGTTAGGGCGCTGTAAGACCTCTCCCCCCTCCGATCTAAAAGAACCGGGCCTTCAACTTTGCTCATGTCAGGACGAGGTTCTCCTCCTGTTCCTGACATGGCTGTGGGGGCACATTAGGGCGTTGCAAGGCCTCTCCCCCCATCCGGTCTAAAAGAACCGGGCCTTTGACTTTGCTCAAGTTAGGGCGAGGTTTTCCTCCTGTCCCTAACAGGGCTGTGGGGGCATATTAGGGCGTTGTAAGGCCTCTCCCCCCATCCGGTCTAAAAGAACCGGGCCTTTGACTTTGCTCAAGTTAGGGCGAGGTTTTCCTCCTGTCCCTAACAGGGCTGTGGGGGCACATTAGGGCGTTGTAAGGCCTCTCCCCCCATCCGGTCTAAAAGAACCGGGCCTTTGACTCTGCTCATGTCAGGACGAGGTTCTCCTCCTGTTCCTGACATGGCCGTTGTTTTTGGAGAGGTCATATCCAGTCATAATACATCCGCGTTAAGCAGGAGGAGTGCGTTAGCTAGAAAGAAAAGTAGATTCAAAACGAAATAGTAAGTAATACATTTACAGTTCTTCCGCTCCTCCTTGAGGCCCTCCGGCGATGGAGTCGATGGTCCCGATAGGAGGCCGGTCCCCGGGCTGCTCCTCCCTCTTCTGCGGTTCGGGCGGTGGGAGGGCTCTTGGCCGGTCTCCTCTACCCTCAGGCCTGCGGCGGATGAATCTGTCGAGCCGACCTCGCCGGATGAGCTCCTCGATCTCGTCCTGGAGCTGGATGCACTCTTCGGTGTCGTGGCCGTGGTCGCGGTGGTAGAGGCAGAACTTGTTGGGGTTGCGCTTCTCGGGGTGCGTGCGCATCCTCTCCGGCCTAGGGATCAGCTCCCTGACCTCCATCAGTACCTGGGCCTTCGAAGCGTTGAGGGGGGTGTAGCTGCGGAACTTCCCTAGAGGGGAACCCCGCCGACACCTGTTGTCCGGGCTTCTCTGCCTGCGTGCCCGGGGTGGAGTATGGGCGCGCTTGTGCCCAGGAGGGGATCGGGAGCGAGGCCGGACTTCCCTTGGCCTCTTCTCAACTGCGGGCTTGCCAGAATCTCTCGCCTGACGCTCCCTCGCAGTCTCTTCATCCTTCATTTTGAAGGCCTCTTCCGCTCGGGCGTATCCTTCAGCCCGAGCCAGCAGATCAGCAAAATCCTGGGGTACTTCTTCTCCAGGGAGTACAAGAGATCATTCTTCTGAAGGCCACCTTTCAGGGCGGCCATGGCAACCGACTGGTCCAAGTTCCGGACCTCCAACGCCGCGATGTTGAAGCGGTTGATGTAGGCCCGTATGGACTCCCCTTCCCTCTGCTTGATGTTGATGAGGGACTCCGAACCTTTCCGGGGACGTCGGCTGCTGACAAAATGGGCCATGAATTGGTGGCTCATTTGGTCGAAGGAGAAGATGGTACCCGGCTTTAGTGTCGAGTACCAGTTTCTTGCTGCTCCCTTCAAAGTAGACGGGAAAGCCCGGCACAAGATGGCGTCGGGGCACCATGAAGCAGCATCATCGTTCGGAAGGCCTCCAGGTGGTCCACCGGGTCCGACGTCCCGTCGTAGCTTTCAAACTGGGGGAGCTTGAAATTCGGCGGGATCGGTTCCTGCATAATCATTTGGGAGAAGGGAGGGTCAGTGCAGATATCCTCACCGTAAGCGGGAGGCGCATGGCGGAGTTCTTCGATCCGCCGGTTCATCTCCTGGAGCCTCCGGTCCAGGAAGTCCTCTCGACTCCGAGTCTCGAGGGTCCTTTGGCAGAACGGGGGCGGGGATCTCCCAGGGGTGGAGTCGTGGTCCGATTGAGGGCTCTCCACCCTTGGATTCGCCTTCCCGGGAAGGACGGGGCGGCTGGCCCAGGTGGCCCGCCCCACCGCCGGGTTCTGGCATTCCGGAGACGCCTCTTCCGGATGCGCCGACGCCTGTGGCGGCTGCTGCTGCATTGCCTGTACGGCCTCGACGAGGCCTTTGACCTGCTGCGCCAGCAAGTCAAATTGCTCCGCGCCGACCGCCGTCGTCGGAGGGGGAGGAGGAGCTGGCTGAGAAACGGGAGGGGAGGCCGGAGCCTGAGATCTGGCCGCGGAGGTCGTGGACCGCCGGGTGGACGCCCTGCGCGGAGGCATCGGGTGTCGATCTCGCGGGGGAGGATTAGGAGTAGATGACGGAGAGATGGCCGGAGGTGGCTCCGTTGAGCGCTCCTTCAAGAACAAGGGTGCTGCGAAGACACACCCCTTCCTCTAGCGCCAATCCTGTTGGTGCAAAAATCCGCCTGCGTCGGAGAAGCTGGAGTTGAGGAAGCCGCGGTCGCCGCCGGGACCTGCAAGGGAAGTCTAAACCGGAGGTGGGGTTGCTCCGGCAAGACCCTCCGACGCTCAAGTCAGTTCTCTGCCTCAACAAGAATGGAGTGCTCGAACGGAGAGTTTAGCAGAGTTTTGAGATAAGGCAAAAGGGCTTAAGGAATAACGTATCTGAGTTCCCCCTTTTATAGGCGGGGGAGGCAACGGACTGATGGCGACGTTTGTAACCGCCTGGTAGTGGGCCGCCCACGGTCAGGGGAAATGATTGCGAAAGATAATGGAGCAGACACGTGGGCATCACCTCGCCTTACCACGTGGAATCTATTATGAGGGGTGGAGCAGCGTCCGTCGTCAGGAGAATCGCATGGTATCCGTCGTAGGAGGTGGAGCAGGTTTGTGACCGTCACTGTGGCCTGCCAGGGGATAGTGGAGCTGTGCGGAGTCTGCCACAGGAAGTGGAGCAGGGTCGTGGCCGCTTTGAGGGCCTGTCAGGGGTCGTGGATCTGTCGATTGAAGCTCGGTAATGGCCGGAGCCCAGTTTCTGTTGAGATGCGGGTGAGGTCCTCCTGGCGGTAGGGGTCGTGGGCCGAGCCCGGCTCCCATAGGAGTCCGGGCGGAGCTGCTCTGACGTCGATGGCGGAGTCTGGCTCCCGTACGAGTCCGGGCGGAGCTGCAGCTGCTGTCGGCGGTGGAGCCCGGCTCTCGTAAGAGTCCGGGCGGAGCTGCGCTGCTAACAAGTTAAGGGCGAAACCCGGCTCCGATAGGAGTCCGGATTGAGCTTACCAGCAGTTGATACTGAGAGCGGAGTCTGACTCCCGTGGGAGTCCGGGCGAGCTGTACTGATGTTGGCGGCGAAGTCCGGCTCCCGTAGGAGTCCGGATTGAGCTTACCAGCAGTTGATACTGAGAGCGAAGCCCGGCTCCCGTGGGAGTCCGGGTGGAGCTGTTCTGATGTTGGCGGCGAAGTCCGGCTCCCGTAGGAGTCCAGAGGGAGCTGCGCTGATGCCGTCGGTGGAGCCCGGCTCCCGTAGGAGTCCGGGCGGAGCTGCGCTGCAAACAAAGTTAAGGATGAAGTCCGGCTCTGATAGGAGTCCGGATTGAGCTTACCAGCAGTTGATACTGAGAGCGGAGCCCGGCTCCCGTGGGAGTCCGGGCGGAGCTGTTCTGATGTTGGCGGCGAAGTCCGGCTCCCGTAGGAGTCCGGAGGGAGCTGTGCTGATGCCGTCGATGGAGCCCGGCTCCCGTAGGAGTCCGGGCGGAGCTGCGTTGCAAACAATGTTAAGGGTGAAGTCCGGCTCTGATAGGAGTCCGGATTGAGCTTACCAGCAGTTGATACTGAGAGTGGAGCCCGGCTCCCGTGGGAGTCCGGGCGGAGCTGTTCTGATGTTGGCGGCGAAGTCCGGCTCCCGTAGGAGTCCGGAGGGAGCTGCGCTGATGTCGTCGGTGGAGCCCGGCTCCCGTAGGAGTCCGGGCGGAGCTGCACTTGCTGATGGCGGTGGAGCTCGGCTCCCGTAGGAGTCCGGGCGGAGCTGCACTTGCGGATGGCGGTGGAGCCCGGCTCCCGTAGGAGTCCGGGCGGAGCTGCACTTGCCGATGGCGGTGGAGCCCGGCTCCCGTAGGAGTCCGGGCGGAGCTGCACTTGCTGATGGCGGTTCCGCCGTGGGTTCCGGCTGTGGGTATTTTATACCCAACACCAGCAATCTAGATAGATTACCAGCTACCAAATACAACCTAAAATACAACTGGTGATCTCCCCTACGGACATGACTATGAAAAAGATGATAGAACTTCAACCCAGCAAATTGAAGAATAAAGAAATAGATAAGGATGAATTTAGGAGAAGAAAGTTTAGGAGAAAAGAAGATTATCAAAGAAAGGACTAGATTAGAAGAGGAGAGAGCTTTTTTCTTGTTTACTCAAACACTCTACCAGCCTAATTTATAGGCCCAAAAGTTAACCTTTTGGGCTAATCCAATGTTAAGAAATATTAATCTCATAATTAACTAATCTAATAGGTAGAAAATCATTAATCAAACTAACGAATAGAAAATCAACAGGCAAAAAAGCAATGCTAAAATACGGTATTTACCCCAAATTAAATAAGAAAATAGTAATAATCATAAAAAACAAATAGAAAAAAAAAATAAAATGTGGGCTTCACCATACCGCAAATGTGGTTGCGACATGATCGCGAGCGTGCGAGCCGAGTCAGGCCCAATGCGCATGTGTGTGGTTTGGCCTAAAACATCACAAAGCCCAAGAGAAAGGTTTTCAATATAAATCTCTTTTCAACTTTTTTCTATCCAATATGGGACTAAACGACTCAAAGCCTTAAGGGTTTGGTTAGAATTGGTTGGAGGGAATTTTGAGCTTTTTATTCCTTCCAAAATACCAACAATTCTACTCAAAACTTAAAATTTTTGAAACAGATAAAATTTAAAATTTAATAATATGAAATAATTTTTCTTAGGTATATATACTGTGCAATAGATGAAGTATCTTTTATGACTTAAACTTCACTTAGTATTTATACTATCAACCTAAAAGAAACAGAATAAATCAAGTCTTGAACTATGTTCCTTTGGACTCATATTTCTATTATTACACACAATACAAAACTTCATGTCGTAAGTTTCTACATTAATGATTGTATGCAGATATCTTGATTATTTTATAAAAATTTTAAAGATTACCTATGTCTCTAGCTGCAGCCAAATATGCATACTCTTACATAGGTGAGCCCTTCCAAGAATGTGTGTAGTGTTACATCTCAAAAAATACCTCTTGGATCTTATTCAGAGATAAAACTCTTCCTAACCACTACATAGGAGTACTAATCACCAAGAGATAGGTTGGAGTTTACGACTTCTATATCAGAGAAATCACATATGCTCTCTGACCAACCAATCAGCTTGTTATTACTATATTAAACCTCCTTCAAGGGATTTTCTATCATAGAGATTGGGTTCCTACTGCTAGAAGGTCTTTTATAGACTAAGACTCATCCCTCTCAATAACTCTAGGACTTTAGTCCTATTTAAGCCTTTTGTAAGATAATCTGCAAGATTAAGATAGTTACAACATGATTCCAAGAAATAATTTGAAGTTTCTCTTTTCTTTTTACAAACTTTTATCTTAGTTTAATATGTCTGCTTATTTTAGTATTCACAAATTTTTTTTTCTCAAATCTATTACAACTCTTGAAAGTAAACAAATATAGAAAAATAGAAGAAGATACTAGAGAAATCTCTGATAGAAGTTCTTTTGGCCATTAAGTTTTAGAACAGATAGAATCAAGAGCAGCAGTTCTGCTACCACAATACTTCTAGTTAAAATAATTTATTTGGAAGATTGCTAAGAAATAGCACTCCCTTTAGAAAAAAAATATAGCTAAAAATAGATTTAACATCTAGTGTGTTAGAACTCTAATTAGAATCACTATAACCTTCAAGTATATCTGGATAACCCACAAAATGAAGAAAATAATCTATTGTACCTTTAAGATATTAGAATACTATCTCTAAAGCAATCTAATGAACTATGTTAGGATTACTAATAAATCTATTGAGTCTAGAAATGGCATAAGCAATATCAGGTATAGTCTGATTAGATAGATACATTAAGGAACCAATGATCTGAATATACTTCTCTTAGTTAATAGATTTTCTTTTGTTCTTCAAGAGATGGATGGATGGATCATGAAAAGTAGATACAGATAGTAATCAGAATATCCAAATTTATGAATAACTATTTAAGTATAGTGAGATTGAGATAAATAAATTAAATCATAAGTACGAATGATCTTTATACCAAGAAATTAGATCAACTTTATCTAAATCTTTTATATCAAAATGATGTAATAAAATTTTTTAATGTCATTGATTAAGTCAAGGTCGGGAGCAAGAATCAAAATATCATCAACATAAAGGTAAAGAAGAATGA
Organism: Elaeis guineensis; assembly: GCF_000442705.2. Taxonomy (NCBI): domain Eukaryota; kingdom Viridiplantae; phylum Streptophyta; class Magnoliopsida; order Arecales; family Arecaceae; genus Elaeis; species Elaeis guineensis. The sequence goes on along the minus strand of NC_025993.2, from coordinate 10,163,918 downwards.
ATCGATCATCAACACGTTTATTATAAAGATAATTATCTGATTCATTAATCTGAAATCTATTGAAAAAGAATATCTAGTCAAACTTTTCATGCTATTACTTAGGAGCTTGCTTTAACCCATAGAGAGATTGAACAAGTCTGTAGACTTTATGCTCCTAGCCTGGTACAGAAAAAATTCTTATGCTGCTGCATGTAAATCTCTTCTTTAATATCTCCATGCAAGAAGATAGTCTTGACATCTATTTGATAAATAATAAATTTGTAGATAGAAACTAAAGTCGGATTTGGATAGTAGTAATATGAGCTACAGATGAATAGGTATCGAAGAAATCAATTTCAACTTTTATCCAAAGCCTTGAGCAACAAGTCTCATCTTAAATTTTTTATTATACCATCAGTCCTCATCTTCTTTTGAAATATCCACTTGCACCTTAAAGGTTTATTTCTAGGAGGTAAATCAGTGAGAATCCTAGTGTTGTTCCAATAATGGATTCAATTCACTATTTACTACCTCCTTCCATATTGGAGCATCAGGAGAGTTCATGGCTTCTTGATAAGAAGTAAGAGTATTTTCTATCAAGAAAGTAAAGAAGCCTTTATCAAAATATTTTTCAACTCAGTTCTCTTGCTTCTCCTAAGCTCGTATTCAGGAGTTAATTCTACTAAAGAAAAAGGTGATGAAGTGGTAAATATAAAGATGATGGATAACCAATAGGTGATCTAGAAATTTGACTTTTAAAAAGAAAGATATTTTTGAAAATGTTGCATCTCTAGATTTAATGATAACATTTTTTGACATTGTAGGGATTTCAGAATTGACAACAAGAAAAAATAGCCAACAAAAATAGCATCCATAGTCTTAGGTCTATCTTAACTCTTTTTGGTTCAGAAATTTCAACTTTAACTAAGCACCTTCAAACTTGAAAGTAACTAGCCTAGATAGATGTCATTCCAAAGCGCATAGGATGTCTTTTCTCTATCCTTAGATAGAACACTATTTAGGATATAGTAGGCTGGTAAAAGTGCCTTTCTCCATAACTTCTGAGGTACATCTAAACTTATAATCATGGTATTGATCATGCCCAGTAAGATTTAATTTTTTCATTTAGCTACACTATTTGATTAGGTGAATATGAAGTAATGACTTATGAATTATCCTATTTTCTTTGTAGAATAGTATCAATTTATTTGAAGTATATTCACCTCCTCGATCAGATCTTAAGATTTTAATCCTTTTTCAATTCAGTTTTCAGCATCCACTTTGTAAATCTTAAACTTGTTAAGGACTTATCCTTAATCTTCAAAAGATATGTATAGCAAAATTTAGAGAAGTTGTTAATAAAGTTATGAAATAATGACTACCTCCACAGGGTTGGTCTATTAAAATCATAGACATCACTATGAATAAGTTAAGAATTTGAGTATCTCTAATGCTACAGACTTGAAAATTTTTTAGATTATTTAGATTGAACACAAACTTCATACTTATAATTGTATTCAATGTTGAATTTTGAAATCAGATTAAGATTAGATATTTTCTTAATTGATCTAAGATTAATATGACTCAATCTTCATCCAAGTTTCATAATATTAGAATTTAACACAAGAGATGTAGAAGAATTAATTGAACTTTTATAATTTTAGGAGGAGAAATAATATTAATTTGAATAATTCCCAACACAAAGTTATTTTAATAAATAATTTTTTTAGAAATTATAATTTATTGAACTCTAAGACAACTTTAAAACCTAACTATATAAGTAGAAAACTCCTTAACAAGTTTTTTCTATAGTGGATACATGCTGTATATTTTGAAGAGTTAATATCTTTCCTAAAGTAAACTCAGGTCAATTGTTCCTCTTCCTAGTACTTGATAGTTGTCCCATCACCCATGATTATAGTTCCTCCACTTGTTCCCTGATATGAGGAAACCACCTATCAGTATAGACAAGAATGTTGCTCCGGTATCTGACTACCATGTTAACTTGAGATCTTTGTTGGTGTTATTTTTATATTCTTTTTTTATAGACAATCTTTATTTTTTTCTATATAATATTGAGGTGCGAGATCATTATTTGACCACAAATGAAGAAGAACCTCTCACCACCTGTTCTTAAGTCTTTGGACTTGATGTTCGGTCTAAGTTTTGATTTGATACTCGAGTTTATCCTTTTCCTTAAGTTCTTGCCTTTGGCATTGAAATTTGGGTTTTGACCTCTATAATTTTGACCCTTAGAATTTGGACTTGGGCTTTACGATTCAATAAGATTGACCTTGGCTTTAAGCTAGTTTTTATGATTTTTTGAATTCTCTAAGTCTGAATTGATCCTCTATCCTAATGGATTGAAGAACAGACGTAAGAGTGAGAGAAGACTGGGATCTTCAAAGATCATGGATAAATTGAGACCAAGAGGATGGAAGTTTATCTACCAGGCATGATTTTATTTGATGGGTTTCATCAAGAGTACATCGCCATCTATGGGTGTGTTGTCCATCATTTTAAAATTATGGAAGTTTGAAATGGTGAACCTCATAGCCCTCTCATTATCTCAAGTATAGGCTTCTTCTAAAACCTATCAGAGTTCTTTAGAGATTTTATATTTTTATATATTTTATATAATTCACCTGATAGGTAACTAAATATTCTAAACCTACAATGATAGTCTATTAGAATATGTGATAGAGGAGGATGATTTTAAAGAAAGTAATTTTTCTAGAGTAGATAATAAACCTAGAGATATTAATCAATCTTCTAATTGTTCTTGCCACCCAAGAAATCTTTTTTTATTGAATCGATCAGGTTTAAGACTAAATAAGTCTTCTAATCCTACAGAAAAGTATCTTAAAAGAAAACTAATAAATAAATCTTTGATCCTATGAAAAAGTATCTTAAAAGAAACCTAAGGAATAAGATTGAGAGAGATTAAAGCTACAAAAAAAATACATTGAATTCTTTTAGTCATCCATATCATTGATCTATTTGTAAAGATTTATTATTTTTTACTTTATTATTTTTATTTTTTAGCAACAATTGATAAATTTACAAGTTAATGTTCTACATATAAAGCAGAAAATTAAGTTTTTTTTAAAAAAATAAATTTAAATAAACTAATATGCAAAAAAATTTAAAAAATAAATACTATAGTCAACAGAACCAACTATACAAGATTTGATGAATGAAATAAATATTATGCTATAATATTTGATGTATTGTTAGTAATTAAATCACAATTGAAATGGATGAATATCTTAGATTATTGGGAATATACAATATAATTGTTTCTCATGAGAGCCGATTGTAATCTAATTGAACTAACAATCAAAATTATTATAAAATTAATATTAAATTAAACTAAAAACTTACAGATCAGAGATGTGTAGGATTGTTCTAAGGCGATTTTCGATTCTCATGTGAGATGAAACTCGAAAACTCCACCTTTAGATACAACATGTGACCTCTCTTGTGGCACGACTATGAAGAGAATGAGAGAGAGTAGAGAGAAGAAGATAATCAAATAAGGGATAAGATTAGAAGAGGAGAGAATGTTTTTTCTTGCTTACACAAACACCCTACTAAAGGCCCAAGAACTAGCAGTTTGGGCTAATCCAACATTAAGAAAATCACTAATCGATCTAATGGGTAAAAATCAATAGGCAAAAAAGCAACATTAAAATATGATATTTATCTCAAATTAAATAAGAAAAAATAGTAGTAATCATTCAAAAAATAAATAGAGAAAAAATGTGAGCCTTGCCATGCCGCAGATGCGGGTACAGTGCGATCACATCCGAGCCAAGTTGGATCCATGCGTACGTATGTGTTTGGCCTAAAACTTTACAAAGCCCAAGAGAAGAGTTTTCAATATAAACCCTTTTCGACTTTTTTCCTATCCAATGTAGACTAAACAATTCAAACCTTAGGGTTTGTTTGGAATTGGTTGGTGAAAATTTTAAATTTTTAATTCTTCAAAACACCAATATATATTGAGTACTATGTTGCCACTCAAAAAGATGGTCCCATACCTAGTAATCAAGTACTGAAGTAGTAGTTGTCTTGTTCCCATTTTGAATTTCCTAAGTGTTTATCAGCACAAAAATAGTATATAAGCGATGGCAAATAAGCTGTCGCTAATAGTACACGTGTTACGATGGAAACTAATCCATCGTTAAAAGGCTGACGACTTATTAGCAACGACTTATTTGGTTGCCGTCGCTATAAATTTAATTTTAAATAAT
>NC_025993.2:10118988-10159583 GCF_000442705.2 Elaeis guineensis | reverse complement strand
GTAGATCCAAATCATGGATGGTGGCTCCTGCTAAAATATCTCTAGAAGACCTACTGCCAATAGCTCCAACAAAGATGACATGCTGTCTACTCCCTCTACCACCGAACTCTCTGACTGAGATAGTCCTCCTGAACTCGAATTCTCTCCCACTGATCGCTGATGCAGACCCTGATTCATAGCATGATGGTCCAAATCGTTCTGTATACCTGCCATCTCCTCCTATCGGTACTGATCAGCCAAGCTCGCCTAAATGGTGCCTCAATTTGTGCCTCATCATCTGGAGTGGAAGTCGCCTCTGACTCTCTAGAGTGATAGGAAGATGGCTCTGTAGCTCGACGGTCTACTTCCGTCTTCTTCTGCTTTGTCCTTTCCTTCGCTGCTTTCGAATCAGCGAAGTGCTTCTTCATCAACTGTCGGACCTCCTGTGGATATTTCCAACACATGGACACATCAAGATAACCACCAGTCAGGTGCTGGTTCAACCTAGTCATCCTCCTTTGAACTCTGTATTACACCATTTGCATTTCAATGATGTCAAGCCGAGAGCATTTTGCCATGATCCCAATCAATGTCACGCTCTGAATTTTTCTTCTTACTCATTTCTGCAAGTATAACAAAACACGACAGTTTAATAATTATTAAAAAATATTATATATAAATTCAAAAAAAATTTCAATAATAATTTTAAAACTCATAAATTCAAAAAAATATGTTATATGCTTCAAATAATATTTTTGAATTAACAATAATATAATACTAATTTTATATATTTTTTATTTGATAATATTTTTTATTATTTAAATAATTATAAAATATTTTTTAATTTTAAAAATTTCAAAAAAATCCAAGATTAGGTTTAAGTAACTTGAATCATTCTAAACATGATTCTGAAACTCTGATTTTTTTATTTTTTGAATTTATTTTTTTAATAATTTTTTTATAAATAAATATATACATATTTAAAATATATATAATAATGAAATCAACGATTTTACTGTCATCATGTAGATCTTTCAAAGATCTATCACATATGATCAAATCATACCAAAATCACAAAATTTTGACATGATTTTCTCTTATTTTCATACATCTTATTTTCTTATCCTTTTTTTAACAACAAAAATATAAAATATAAAATATTTACTAAAAGAATAATACATTACTTTTCTTCCAGCCAAAAATCAGCGTCTCCTCGAACCAGTGCTGCAATTTGATAGAATTTTTTTTTTCTAATTTTTTTCGCATATCGTCGAACGCCTAAGAGCTCGGGAGTTCTCTGAGAGAGCTCTCGGGTCTCTCAGACAAAGCATCTGGGCTGTCACTAAATGACAGCCCAGACCCCACCACACCTCCCCCACCCCCCATCTGATTTATGTCGGTACGGTTCAGTTCAACGCCAAACCGAACCGACCGTACCGAGCCATATGCCCAGTTTTGGGCGGTATGGACCGTACCGAACGTGCCGGTTCGGTACGGTTCGGACCTATTTTTCGAAAAAAATGGCCGAAGTAGATCGACTGGCCACCAATCCGGTTCGGTACATCCCATACCAGGTGGTTCGGTAAACCCCGTACCGGACGATTCAGTCCGGTACGGCATTCCTTGGGTGATACATTTGTCCAAAATAAAGCGGTGGAGGTATATCAAGATTGAAGGGTGATACACTTGTCCAAAATAAAGCCTGCAAGATGGTGGAGGTATATCAAGGTTGGACAACAAAGCGAGTCACTTATGGCCCTGCTAAGTCGAGTCAAAACTAAGGCTACCAAGTCAAAAGTGTAGACAATTTGGCTACTACAAAAAAAATTGAATGAAACATGATGAGTTTTGCCACTCTTTCAGGACTAACTCAAATCGGCGAGCCAAAAAAGATGACTGATTCATGTTCTCTGTTTTTGTCTCACAAGGCCATGACTTGGCCGAGTTAGACCAAGTTGTCACTCAAGTAGACCGAGTTGTCACTGAGTTTGTCACGGGGTTATACAATGACAACAGTATTGATGACAAACAAGAGCATAAAGACATGATTGTGGGAGTTGGGGGTCAACCAAGTGATACGAAAACAGGATCCTATTCCTCTACCAACAACAACTACAGAAGACTGTGATTTTTTGTCTGAAAGACTAGAGCAAGAAGATGAATACTTTGATGTTTTTTCTGTTATTAATTCGAAGTTTATATATGTTATGGACTAAATTACTTGAACATGATTAATTCTGATAACCTGGAATGTTGGATGACCATTGTGGTAATGCTAGTCTCCCAATTGGTTTTACATATAGATATCACTATTGAATCAATAAAAACTATATATTCCTCCTCATTCCGAAAGGATTAGAATATATTAAATTTAAATTTAATTGTAGATGTTTAGATCAGTCCAATAATTTAATTATTAAAAGGTGTTATATATATAATAATGTATGCATGTATGAAGTACATGGCTTGCCCTAGTTGCCAAGTTGACTTGTCCAAGTTCAAAACTTAGTAGAAGGCAAGTCAAGTCTGAGTCATGAGTATTCCAACCTTGGGGTATACATCTTCTACACTCCAAAGCTGACATATTTTTTAAAAACGACTCATGGTTTTCATGACATAGATTTTACCTCAATATGATTTCATTTCTGAGAAATTTACATCATCAAAATCGTAAGTCATTTTTAAAAATATATTAGCTTTTGAGATAGAAAATATATAATTTCATTTCTTCTATGGGTGAGCCTTGGTGCCATGATAAAATTGCTCGAATTACTACCCGAGTGTTATGGGTTTGAAACACGGAAATAGACTTTTCATACATGGGGATAAGGTTGCACACATATGACCCTCCTTGGAACTTGCAATGGTGGGAGGCTCATGCATTGGGCCACCCTATAATTTCATCCCTTCTCTCTAGCTTTTTTCTTGTACCACCTACCTTAATTTAACTTTAAATACTATCATGCTTCTTATCAATGGACAAAGATGAAAAAAACCATATAGATGCATATATACGATAATTATAATTCACAGGTGGAAAAAGAACACTTTACAACACCTACAAAATTTAATGATGGGATTTGCAAATAAAAATACAAATTATTGGAATTAATTTACAATTTGAAAATGCTTATAATCAAAAGTTCATGTACATTGGAAACCTTTTTTATTCATCAAGTTGTCCCAAATTAACAGTTATTTGCAATGGAAAAAAATTGCTTTTTGGCAACTTGATGCTTAAGCAGTAAAGCAGTAGATTTCCAAAACATGATTCTTTGCTAGTAGACATCTTTAGCTTTCTAAATCATACCAAACAGTTAATATCTACATTATAGGAATCCCCATGATCAAGGTTGTCAAAATGCCAAGGTAGTGGCACCATGAAACTAGGTAGAAGGCTTAGGCAGCCAAGAACACACTCAAGAGTAGGAGAGAGTATATGCGCATAGTTCATATCAAATACTTGAAAAAAATCATATTCATAAATGACAAGTTGTTAACTACTTAAGCTATTAATATTATGATTAAACTAAGGTTTTATGTCCCCACAGGACAAGGAGTGTCCCGACCGTCCCGTCCCGTTCCTATAAGAAAACGAGATCGGGATGGGGTCGGGACTCTGAAATCTATCCATGCAGGAAAAGAAGAAGAAAGAGGAAAGAAAGAAAGAAAGATGAAGAAAGAGAAAAGTGAAAGGAAAGAAAAAGAAAAATGAAAGAATGAAGGGAAGGGAGAAGAAAGAAAGGAAGGAAAAAAGGAAGAAAAAAAAAGAAAGAATAAGAAAAAGAGGAAAAAAAAAGGGATGACAAAAAGAAGGAAGAAAAAGAAAGAAAGAAATGTAAAAGAAAAGAAAAAAAGAAAGGAAGGAAGAAAAAGAAGAGGGGAGACATGGAGAATATCTATCGGGATGCATGACCGAGACAGCTATCAGGATGGGATGGGACAGTAGGATGTCCTGCTCCATGGAGATACCGAGACACCTCCATTCCATGGGATTTAAAACCTTGGATTAAACATCCAGTAGGGTCTTCAAGAACATATACAAAAAACAAAAGCAGTGCAAGGGAGATTGATGGACAGTTGTCATTCTGTGGACGAGAAAACATCAAATATGGACTGCTTTGATCTTGAGTAGCCACTAAAGCATTTGATATATGCACTCCCAGGACAAATACATTCCATGGCTCATTGAATACACCCAGACTTATCAACTAGCAAATAAAATACATCAAGAAAGATGGCTAGAATTTTCTGTGATCAATAATATCATAAGTAGGTGCCTATCTCATAAAATAGCATCCTAAAATCAGGTGCCTGACTAGGCACCAACCTACGTGCTCAGGGAGCTACCTCCCCTCACAGCTTGTAAAGCACCAGTTGCCTAGGTAGTGGTTTGCCCATGAGCCTAGGCAGCCACATGCAACAACCTTGCCCATGTTTGAATTTGGAAGCGGATGAAACTCTTTCCACCCTACATGTATTAGAACCATTCCATCTATACAGCTCTATCAAAAAGGTCTAAGAATTAAAAAACAATGATGGGCCATTTAAATTGAAGATCCACACTGTTGATCATGATCTATGAATTCCTAGAAACAAAAGGTCATCGGCATTAGTGATCTCTTATTTAAGCAAGTGAACGGAAAAATGGATGGTACCAATTGTGCTAGTGTGTTAAAAATGTGATAGACATATAAATCGAAAATCAACTCCATCAATATAATCTACACATCCTAATACATAAACATATTGAAATTCCATACATTTGATGCTTAAGACAAAGTAAAACATGTTGCCATTAGTCTACTTTTGGACCGGCTAAATGTACAGGTACTAGACCATCAGAACCTTAAATATCTGGTTTCTAGGCATTTTTCTTTCATATATCATGATCAAAGCTGCAGTTCACCGATTTGGATCACCCAATTTTGATTTTCGAATAACTGAATCTTTTACTAGAAGTTAAGCACGTAAGTCTGTAGTCCAACTCTCTCTATACATATACACACACAAACACATGTAAATATGTATTATGTATACAAAAGAAGCCAACTAAAATACGCAATCATATATATTTATGTCAAATATATGCAACGACAGGCTAATTAATTAAATGAACGCATGCATGCATGTGCATCTTAGTATAAGACTTGCTACTAAAGGTGGCTAAGAGTAGGCTCACACCTCATTCCCAGCAGGATGAAATCCACCTCCACCATAGTCTGTGAACTGGTCAAATCGATGAACAGCAACTGCACTCCGCCTATCCCACAAGACTCCGTTCCATAATAACATTGTATCCGAAGGACTGAAATGTATAAGAGACTGTGCATGCCCTCGTACAGGGGCAGTATGGCTATTTGAGCTATCAGGGAGACTCAGCTCCATATTGCAGGTCTGCACATCATATAGAAGAACCTCACGACGAGACGTGTCTGATGAAAGGGCTGCAAAAATGGTCCCTGAGTTACTAAAACGTGCAGCCTTGCATCCTTCAAATGAATGCAATGCCCCACCAGAGATGTTGGTGGCATCCCATAACCTTACGTCATATAAGCCTGAAGAAAGGACCAGCTGACTTCCACCAGATAAGGCTGATTGAACAAGAGTAACAGGAGTTTGGTGGCATGCCTGACTATCCAATACATTTCCATTAATTGCATCAAATATCTTTAGCTCACTAGAGTGGCACCCAATTGCAATACGAGAAGAATCTCCCAGAAAAGTGATGCATGTTAATAGGGCAGTATCATCTCTGCATGTCCGACATGGCCTGAACCTGCTGTAGATAAATTGACGGTCTCTACGGCTGGCATGGATCCCACCATAATGTTTCCTAAATTCACAGGTGCTTACCCTCGCTGTCACATTTGCAGGCGCATTCAGGTCTCGGCTAGGTTCTGGACACACATGTGGGTGCAAGAGAGAGAGTGGTGGCAGCGTGGTTATTGGAGCAGGACACTGCCGATGCTGGTGCTTCAAGTATTGCACAACCAAAGAGTCAAGCGTCATCCGTTCAACATTTCCAGATTGAGAGTCAGCTGGCAGACCAAGATAGGACATTGGTGTTGTTGGTGCCCCAGAAGTGCTCTGGTACTGAAAATCATCTGAAATGTCCCCAAGGCCACTGCTCAATGTTGTCCGACTAAAAGGAACTCGAGGAGTACAACTTGCGACAGGAGATAGACCTGCCATATTTGTTGGCAGACAAATTCTACGACCAGAATTTGGTGTCTGACTAACTGGAGACTGAAGTGCAATCTCTGTTGTTGCAAGCCGCTTTGCTGGTGACGAGGAAAACAATTCCTTCAATTCCATTAATTTTCGTTTCATCGGTAACAAAATTGGTGTTTTAAATGCGGGTTCCGCATCTGTACTGGACTTCAGAACAGACACAGATGGAGCTTCAGCTCTCCCATTAGGTGTAGATGGACTTTTTAAGGCACTGGATGTTTTATTAGTGACGGATGAATGTGATGGAGGCTGACTTTTTCCCTGTGAGAAACTGGAGGAGAATACCAGCGATTTCTTCTTCAACAAAGGCATAGCTGAATCAGACTTTAGACCAGAATCCTCTTCTCGTGGGGCCATCTTTACTATCTCTGAGAGAAAGCCACAGAGTGCACGGCCAGATGGCCACTGAAGTTGTACATTTGAAGTTTCTTGGACCGAAGTTTGGTGAAGTGGAGGTGTCAACACTCCCAATGATGGCAGAGGTGTCAAGTCAGCCTCCTTCTGTAGCAAAGCAGCAGTAGCTGTTAACCCAGATGCCTGGAGATGTTCATGAATCAACAGTAACAGCTCCCTGTACCCCACCAAAAAAAAAAGGAAAAAGAAAAAGAAAAAATCATATGAGAACAGATTGCTACATTTTATAACCTTTCAAAAGACCTTCTTTGCATATAAAAGATGTTGCAGAGACCTGGAATGATAAGTAATAGGAGTAGCTGCAGCTATTGCAGCTCTTTCAATGCGCCTCAGTGTAGGAGCAGCAGCATCAGTGGCTGCCAAGGAGCTTGCCCGCCCAGAATTTGTTACGATCTGTAATATTCATTGATATCAAGTAAACCAAGAACACTTAAATAGGAAAACAAGACAATGTATCAATAACAGTCAGCAAAACCACAAGAAAATATACAAGAACTAAAGACCGCACAACAACATTCAGACAAAAATAAGCTCACTTTTAGCTACACAATATATATGTGTTGGGGTGGGGGAGGGTGTGGGGGGGTGCGTGTGTGGGTGTCCGTGCATGCCCCATAAATGTTCAGATGACTGCAAGGGTCAGTCTTCTTTTACTTACGGCAATCAACTCGATGGCCACTTGGGCCAGCTCAGTCTGCCACCTGCCCTGCCCGGTTCCAGATGCCTGACTGCCAGAATCTCGAATAAGCTCTGACAGCTTCTTCCCCACCTGAAATATTGGAAAAATAGTGATACAGATCAACCAACCACTCTACCTATATTGAAAACATCCATGTAATTTGTCTGACAAAATAAAAGGCAGAGAGAGAGAGAGAACCAATAGACAAAAGAACACTAGGAAAAAAAACAAGCTAGATAAGATCCCAGTTCTAAAACAAATATTTGTCAACCAATAAGCCACATGTATGACCTGAACTACGTGATACAAATTAGAAAATAAGTTGCATATTCTCATGTAGTGTAAACACAAGTAATACCCAAAACCGGTTAAACCTTTGGTATCAAACATCAGATGCAAGACACTAATTAGTAAATTACCTGCAGCTTTGTCAGTATATGTGCAATTGTTTCATCTCTAGCTAGGCCAAGCAAGACACGGCATGCCAGAGCCCTAATGCAGTCAAGAGAAGCAGGAGGTGTGATCATCCGAGGGTGAAGAAGATGCAAAAGAACCTTTATACCATTGTTTGCCCTGACAGCTTCCCTTGCCTGATGATATCCTTGTTCCAGTTGAGCAGCAAGACCGGCACAACCAGCACCAGGCCCTAAAGATATTCTCCGGTCTCCAACTACACCTGACGAGACAGGTGTTTGTGAATTATTACCTTGAAATGGTGTACTTAGTGGTGCTGCACTTCTTTCGGCCAAGTTTGATTCCCCATTGCACTCCCGAGACTCGTTCTGAACAGCTGATGGGACACTACGATCTGAGACATATCTCTCAGAATGCCTCTCCCTATTCTCTGAGGGACCATTTAATGTTTGAGCTGAAGCAGACTGTTGACCTTGTGCAGGAACAGGGAGTTTATTACTAATCGAAGGAGGAGGGCATACCAGATTTACCAAGACATTTAATGCTGGCTGGATCACCTGGCAAACACACAAAAAAATAATGAAAAATAAGCTAAATGTATTTTAAAAATTGTGTAAGCATGATGCTGATTTCCAAGACTACTGCAATGAGTCATGAAATCCTACTGTACCTCAGGATCTACATAGCCAGCACCATTGGCAGCATCCAAGATGACTGCCATGCCTACACGGGCATTGCTCAAAGTAGCATTAACAATTAGTTTCCGGCTGTAGGGTACAAATGTGACAACATGAAGAACACCCAATGCATATTGTGCCAAATCATGCAGATACCGTTCAACAGGTGGTGCCTGTAAAGACACATCATATTAGGTCCTATCACTTCAGAAATTACGATTGAGAAAGGATCAAAATAAAAAGCAAGCAACCATACTTGTACCTGACACAATTCCAACATGGTTATATGCCCATTGGAGGCTAAGAACTTATCCACCACAGGCCAACGAGCTCTCACAAATGCAGGCCCGAGCTTCCTGTCACGCTGTATCTGGAGAAACACTGAATCCATAGCCTCATTGCTGATGTCCAGTGGTTTATATGCAGCCCTTGCACTTGGATTACTCCGAGCTACACCACGACTACTTTTATTTGGACGAAGAGAATCCACAAGCAAGAGAAGATGGGCTCTGAAATACTGACGTAATGCAACACAAGTATGATAAGCAATCTGCTTTTCTGATGTTGTGAGGACTTCTGCAGGTGATCGACCATTTCGGATATTTACATTTGGCATACCTAATGTTCCAGAGTTCCCACCTGATCTAATGGATGCAGCACCATGTAACAGATTTAACATTTTCTGTAGACCCTCTTGTGTGTCAAAGGAATCCAAGACTGCTCTGAAGACAAATGCAGAAGCGAAAAAAATAGCTGCATTTTTTCTAGCTTGATCTACAGAGCACTCTAGAAGTTGAAGTGCTAAATCAACCACCTGATTCACCACGTTGGATGGAAGAGCACAAACACGTTCCATAACACCCTGCACATGTTTTTATGAGAATTATGATCTCTAAGCAATGACAGATGGTACATGTAAAATAATTAAGGTGAAGAAAACTCGGAGAACATGAGCTTCCAATATCAAATATACTTTGCCATTACCTGAAGAGTACCAATGGTAAATAAGCAAGATGAAAGACCAAAGAAGTTCTGTGAGACTCTACGAACAGAGAGAAGTTTTTGTATGCCACCACGATCCACAAATAATGCAGCAAATTTCCGATGAGCAGCTAGGGCACAAATTAGTTTCAGAACTTCAGGCAACAATGCTAAATGATCAGGTGCCTCTTCTTTAAAATTGCGTTGCAACAAGGCAAGGCAGACATCAACACCCTTCTCATGCAGAATGGGTCCCAAAGCCTCAACATATTCTCCCAAAATTTCAAGACACTGAATGCAGTATTTTTCTCTAAGCTGTGCAAGAGATTCACCATCCAAAATAATGAAATCTTCCAGTTCCTCATCCTCTTTGGGTACTACAGCTTTTGCATCCATCAAATCCTCATCAACCTTGCCACAACTCCTGAAAAAAACCACAAGATCCCACCATTCAACAAAAAGAACTTAATGCATGAAACATCCAATGAGTTAGAAGTGACATGAGAGGAAAGCAAAGTGAAGTTACCGCGAGACCTCAGTTGCTATTGCAGCATCCACAACAGTAGATGCAGCTTCAGAAGCAGCGAAAACTGCAGCTTCTTCGTCACTAGTATTTTTCCAAACCTATAAAAAAAAAAAGAGAGCAGTTAGTATATTGGTACTGTTGGCGGGAAAACACAGTAAAATCTAAGCTTCGATCAAAGAATATAGACTACCTCCAATGCAGCAGTCTGGACAAGTTCAGCTGCTGCATCACCTGCAGCTTTGATTGCCTCAGCAGGTGCATTAGCTGCTCTAGCTTCTGCTTCCGCAGCTCTTGTTGCTTTCTTTACCATTTCAGATATATCCCTTGAGCCAACATTGCACTCTCTAAATCTATCATCATTATCCTCTCCCACAACAAAAGCATCACCATCAATCCCTCTTGCATTCTCTTTCATATCAACCACTTTTTTGATCTCTTCATTTTTTGGTATATTCCTATCACAGGAACCCCAAACAATTCCACCTGATTGTAATCGAGAACTAGGAGATGGAATAATCAATTTATTTTCTAAGGAACCTTCATTAGACATTCCTTTCCCTCTGGTCCTTGACCATTCCATGTTGAACCTTCGCCTTGATGAGTCATCCCTCACATTTTCATCGGCATCTTCATCTCTTGAAGACCTGTCTGCAACATGTCTATCACCATATTTTGACTTCCCATCAAGCAAACTTCTCTTCTGACATCCATCACATGAAAGATTGGCGTCTTCTTCAACCATGTCACATGTACCAACAACTTCTGATGAAGAATCAGTGAGTTCAGATTTCAATGACTCACCATCATCTGCCCAACACACTTCTCCATGCACTTGCCTGATAGCAATATTTCTATCAGCACTAGCATCACCCAGAAAAGCTTCATCTGCAATCCTGGGACTATCTAAATGAGACGTATCGATAACCTGTCGTGATCTGCCTCTGTTTTCTTCTCTACTTTTTGTAGGCCTAGCCTCTGTTGGAAAACTAGCATCCCTTTGACTAGAACTGGCCTCTCCAAGGACTCTGATGCGCAAATAATGCATAAGTTTTGCTGACAAACCTGATGTTAAGATATCTTCTACCACTTGAGCACCCCTGAAAAAATCATCATGAAAAGAATAAAATCACACAAAAAGGCAAAGGTAACAGCTTAGAATACAGTCAATCAAGTCACATACCCGGTCAGTGATATAGCAAGAAGCCCAGTAGCATAAGTCCTCCGCATTTCAGAATCTGTAGGCTTGTTACTCCCCAATTCTTGACTCCAATTGTACTCATCACCAGAAATTACAGGATCCTCCATCACCCAAGTTTTAATATTGTCCAGGACAGCATCATCAAAAACATGAGGATACTGCAGAAGGATTAGACGCAGATTATCCACGGGTAACCAAAAGCGAGCAGACTTGCACAGATATTCAAGATTGAACAATATGGAAATTAATTAGCAATCAAACAAAATAATTAGCTAACCATCCAAGCTAAAGAGCAGCTGAGAAGTATTCTCGCAGCAGCTGAATGAATGGTGACAGAGTATGTACTTTCTGACAAAAACTTTGATGATGTAGCCTCATAAAATTCATCATTTTCCTGAGCAGAACAAACACAGGTTTATAGGATAAAAAAAGCATTTAGAATAAGAAAAGTAAGTAATGTAGAATGCAAGTGAAATGCAGATGAAGACACATACCCGCACTAAGTTACACAGCCTTCCGATACTATGAGATGCCCGAGCATTGTTAAAAGATGAACTCCCAGACTCTTGCACATATCTGATTCAGATAACATGGACAAAGAAAAGGGGAAAAAAACATTATCAGCTCAGGAGAAGATGGAACTGGTATTAGCATGAGACACTTTAAAATTTATGTAAGTAAAATAAAAGGATTCTATCTTCCTCATTCTGGTTACAATTTCAGGTGGAGCGATAAAGCAGATGATCTTAGTATCTCACACTTAGGTGGATTTTCTAAGCCCTGATAAAATGTGTGATTATATGGGATTTCTGCTGATGTTCAAATCTTTTACTATGATAAAATGTAATAGTGCTTTTATGTGATAGTATGGGATTTCTGCTGATGTTTAATTATTTTATTCTCAATAAATGCATCATGATCATTCGGATTTTGATTGGATTAGGAGGGTACCAGAGAGCATAATAATAAGGACAAAGAATATTTGCTCAGCTATTTCACAAGCTCCTTCAAATATAATGCTAACTAATCAATTAGCAATTCAAGCAACAAAAAAGAGGAGTTTTCATTCTATTCAAATGCACAGTCAATTAACGAATGCCACAGCAATTATAGAAAAATCAACAAAATATTAGCTAAGAATAAATGAGACTGATCAATTGAAAGATAATTACTGCAACGTAGACAAAGGTGGAAGATCATAATCACTTAGGAGAAATGATGGCTACAGAAAGTTAGAGCACTAAGTATTCTATAAAAAGTGCATAAACATTAAACCGAACTCATTAATTTTATCAAACATAAGGTCAGAAAGATCTTAAGGTTATAGACTCAGGTATATGCCTCAGGTGCAAGCGTGGATCTAAATACTGAATCCTTGTGACATCTAATAGTGTATTATTAGGGAACCATACCCTAGTGCCATAAAATCCTTTTGAGACAATGGAATGGAATACCCAAGAATCAGTTTCTTGCCTACCAAAAATGTGGAATCATCTTAAGAACAAGACAGAATCATATGACACCTTAACACCCAAGTGGAATGCCTATTATAACATAGTTTTCTTTTTTCAAAAAATATATATAGACTCTAATGTTTTAAAAATACATTATTTTATTATTAATTGATATCTACAAAAGAGGTATTTGGTGCGTGGTGGGTACATATGATTAGGAAACAGTATGAATAGATGGTTGTGATCTCCTTAATCAGTTACACATCAACAATAGATTTCAGGCCTTTGGATTGGTAAAGCATTAACCAGGAGAAGAATTGAGTCCTTTCTCACATGATCAGTTTTATAACATTCAGTTTAGTTTGAGCTCTTTATGACATGGAGTGTTCGTGACAATTTAGGGTTCATTTGTGAACATCTTTAGGTACAAGGACCATACTGCTAAACAGGGATTTTGTTTCTCTTTACAGAGTGCCTAATCTACCAACAGAAGGGTTGATGATTGCAGGCTATATAAATAAGGGACGTTCTTTCTTCATCTGATTTTCCTCTTCATGCAAGGCCAACGACAGAAAATCTGGATTATTCTCTCCCCCTCACCCCCCCCCCCCACCCAACCCCCCATTCCACTGCAGTTTTTTTCCCTTTCCCTCGCTGGTGGACCCAAAGACACAATCCAACCACCCTGCATGGCCGGTAAACCCTAGCCACAGACTAGCACAAAGAGTCCAGCTAGCCACTTCTTAGGTGGGCCCTCATCTCCCAAAGTGCCAAATATCCTTCTTCCTTTCTCAGTTACAATGCATGCTACTTCCTTCTCAGTTAAAATGCATGATCAATCTGCTGGTTTGTTACCAGCCAATCGTCACTTAACCTCTAAGAAACAACCACTTTACATTTTCAACCAATAATCCCTTTCTCCTTGACCTTCCCAGCTTCTGCTTCAGATTATGATCAAACCTTAATCAGCTCCAAGAAATCCATTTTTCGTCCAAATCTGCACCTAAAGTTCTCCTCTTCTGTACATTCCAAGGACCAGTCATATCCATTTTAGTCACTTTATCATCTCCCAATCCCAGTCAAGAGAATCTTGTAATTCATAAAGTAGTTGATTTTTTTTTTTTTTAAAGACAAAGGGGTATTCCAGATCATCAACAAGTCTTTAACAATTCTTTGCATGCTCTAAGGAAATCTATGAAGAATAAGACACTAATCATAAAGTTGTGGCTTCTTAAACTTGGATTTGTTGGACAATAAAGTAGATATTACTTTTACTTGCTTGGTTTTCTAAAATTTAGGTGACCCTTACAGATTTCAACTACATCGGTAGCTCAGAAACAAGTCTATATCTTTTAGTGATGTGGGTTTTCATAAGCATCAGAAAATAAGTGGTAGCAAGAAAAGTGCACAAGAAGTATACAATGAGTAGTGTTTTAAACAGCCGCTGCAGGTCATGTGTAATCAAGGGACTGCAGAGCATATATGCAATATGCAGGCTACATATACAGGCACATATGCAGTTATTTTTTTTAATGTTCAAAACAAATATAACATATTTTCAGATAAAAAACAACAGAAGTAATAGTAACATTTTTTATAAATAATATCAATATCAGTAATAAATCGAATTAAAGATTAATGCTTATTGCTTAGTATGAAATACTAATTGCAATGGCTATAATACAAATGAAACTAATATTTGATCTGACCATTAGTCTGCATGCTCCATCTGTATTGGCTCATATAAGAGCGTACCATACATTTGGCCCCATAATGCTAATTGGGCCACATATGCAAGCATACAATTCTAACAGAGCCACATATATATCTGCATAGTGCTAAATGGCAAACTTTTCAGCATGTAATCAGTATGACCACATAAAATAACTAGATATAGGCAACGCAATGCGGTCAAAGGACTGCATTTGCTGTGCAGCCTCATGCACCATATTTTAAAACAGTGATACTGTGGAAACAATAAAGGTGTCCACCACAACCGATTCATAAGATCTGGATACAAGGGGCATATATACCTAAATATATCGATATGAACATACATATAGTCAAGCTAGAATCATACAACTGTCCTAGCATTGCTATATCACAAGTTCACATGTTAGGCACAAGGATAACACTTCAACAAAGACATATCTCCAAATCATTAAAAACAGCTAAATTTTATATTGTCAATCCACAAAAATAGCTTGCATCATCTAGATGGCAGTATTGAATGCAACAGCTTTCAAAATGAAACCAAGTGCCCATTCTACACAAACAAGGAACATTATTTCAGAATAAAACTTAAGAATTCAAAAAGGCTCACGCAAGTCTCTAGCATAAAGGCAACTGCCAAAAGGAGGGGTGCACCAAACTGACTAGCTCACTCAAACCCAGAGGCAAGCAGTCATGTGGGAGCAAATGATAGTCAAATTTTGAACCAGCCAAAAACACCTTACTGAAATTGGAAATCCAATCCAACAATTAAAAACAATAAGAGTAAGAGAGTGCTGATGCGATGGCAGTAAGATACTCCAATATGTACCATTTTCCAAATTCCCAGTCATCAATATTACTCCGCCAAAACACAATTCCTTTAATTAAATAAACACAAACGAACAGATAGGCATGCAGCGGTTTGTCAAAATTCCACGTTAGGCCATTCAAAGCACTAATGTTTAGAACTGTTAGTTGGGTGGTTCTGGCACTCGGTCATTCTTCCTTGCAGATGAGGAGTATATTACCAGCAGTTAGACAGAAACCACACACATGCAGTTCAACTTAAAATTAAGCCTAGCAACTAATTACAACGAGCATGCTTGTTTTACAAATAGAAAGGATGGGGATCCAGCCTAACATTATCGCCCCTGCATGGATACTAAACGATATTGCCGTTTACAAAAATCAATCTTTCCCCAGTTCTGCCAAAGAACAATCAACATGGGCATCAGCTTTCACGAGAAGAGACATTATGTGAGATCGTAAATGAGGCAAAATAACCTTTTTTTTTAAAAAAGTTACAAATCTCATGGTCCCCATAACCCCTAAACTAATCCTCCAGCTTCCACTACCTAAGACTGGGAAAAGATAACAGCACAGCAAGAAAGCGGCAAGACAAGTTCTCAAAAAAAAAGAAACAAGCAAAGAAGAAGCCCATTGATAACGAAGGCAATAGATCATCAATCAGCGGAAAACCCCTAGTATTATCAAACCAAGCTACCACCAACTCCCCGGCTCGAAACCCCCGGGTATGCCAACATCCAACCGAAACCTTAGAATTGGAATCCAGGTCCTAGAATTATGGGGCGCACAAACTGTATCGGAAAACAGAAAGCAAATACCTAGATTCTTGGGCCTCAAGCATGGTGGCGAGGGTGTGGAGCAGCCTAGGGTTAGGATTCGCTTGGGAGGCGACGATCTTGGAGATCAGCTTCTGCGCCTGGGTGAGCAAGGCCTCATCCTCGTTCTCCCCCCTCGCCTCCTCCGATAACGCCGCCGCTTCCGCCGCCTCCACCGTCTCCGCCACGACCGCCGCCGCTGCCGCCTCGGAACTGGCGCCTTCCTCCATCGATGCCTCCTCCTAGTGTTCGAGGGCTTCTTCTTCTTCTTTCTTCCGCAGAAGTGATCGAGATCGAAAGAAAACGGCGTGACAGAGAGGATGAAACGTAGGCTGATAATAAGAACACGCAATGGAGAGCGAGGGAAAGAAGGTGACGAAGGACGCAAAAAGCGAGGATTGGGGGGGAGTTAACCTGGGCCAAGTTACGTTATCCCGTCGGAGCATCTCATATTTCAGCATTAGCGCTCATCTTAGATCGACACGTTCTTTATTGAGCAATTTATGACCGTTAAATGGGAAGCTAGATATATTACGTTGTTCCGGGGGATATTGCAATGGGGAATGGTGCAACCGCGCAACCCCCAGGCCTCGATTCTAGAAAAGTTTTTTTTTTTTTTTTTTTTTTTTTGACAAAAAGACTACTAACATTATCAAGAGAATTAAAAAATAAAAAATTTTGAAATAATTCATAGACCACCGTAGAACCTCATCCGAATGCTCAGTAACATAGACTACTATCCAATTTACTGCAGTATTTATCTCTTGATAGATATATTTGATGGTCAGAGCACCGCATCCGTCCAACAAGATCGTACTGCCATGCAAAAGAGGGTGAGTGACTCCACCACAAGCACGACTCTCTAATCAGCTCATCATACTGGCCGAATCACCTTCAATAATAAACTGTCTAGCCCCCAAGATCCATCTAGGAAATACGATTCCTGTCCAAGCCGCACAGAGCTCAGCACCAGAAATCGAAAGCTCAAAAAGATAATTTCCTCCAACTACCACTAACCTGGAGTCGGGCCTATGGATCATGAATCTTGCCCCGCCATGTCAGCCTTGAACACTTCCATAAAAATTTACCTTCAGATACATGCAGCGGAGGTAGGGGCTCCCAAGAAATAAACACCCGATGATTGCTACATGAGCAGAAGGAGAGCCTCAGGTCTTCGGAGATGTAAAGGTCACTTCAGAAAGCTCCGCCTTCATGATCAAAGCTCTCTCCAAAATGAATTTTACAAAGCACCATCTAGACTTGAACACCAAGCTATTTCTAACCAACCAGATATGAAGAGCCACATGGATGCCAACCACTCTAGACATGTCTCCACTGGTGCTGCACTCCAGAAGCTCCAAAACTGCGCGGGTCCAGTCCTCCATCTGAACAATTTGCTAGAGCAATCCCCCTAAGGACAAAACAAGCTTTGCCGTCGGACATCGAAATAGAATATGCTCTAGGGTCTCCTCCTCCCAGTCGCAGCAGGGACATGCCAATGGGATGTTTATGCCCCTAACTCGTAAGAGAGATATGGTCGGGAGCCGGTTCCAAACCACCTTCCAGAGGAAGAGACTCATCCTCGGGTGGACTCCAATCCTCCAGATCCATCCAAAATCTTTACACCTATCCAGATCCCTACAGTAGTGCCAATAAAGATCAGTCGTCACGGTCCTCGATGTGCAGGAGTGTCTCCAAATCCTAATATCCTATTTGCTGTGAAGAGGGATCATCAAGGACATCACCCACTCCACCAAATGTTCCCAAACAACCGGGACACAACCTCTCAATTCCACCCTTTGCCGTTAGCATGGAGGAGATCCGCTATCCTTAATGAATCTACAGTAATCTCAAAGCTGATGAAGGTTGGCTAACGACTCAAGGCTAGGTCTCTAACCCACACATCATGCAACACACTCACCGACCTCAACTGAGGAATGACATCAAAGGCACATGTGCGTATCTCCCTCCAAAGGAAAGAGGCACCTCGATTGGGTTGGATCTCACCGTCGATAGTCTAAAGACCATACATAGCCCTCCTCATGATAGTACTCTATAAGATATTAAAGTTGAGGAATAATCACATTAGATGTCTCGCAATGAGGGCCTCTCTCCTACTCGCCAAAGACTGGACACCAAATCTGCCATCTCTAAGAGGTTGACACACCACGTCCCAGGCCAATAGATAAACACTGCCCCCACCACCCAAGCGAGACCCCCACAAGAAATATAGAAAGAACTACTTTAGTTTTACCACCATAGATCTGGGAAGGATCGTATGAGAAAATAGATAAACAGATATGGAGCTAAGAATAAACCTAACCAGAGTGACTCGATCCATCATCGATAAGGTATAAAGCGCCTTTGGGCTACATCGTTTGTGCGGGAAATGGTGGTACTGCCACTGTCAGGATGATGCATTGGGCCAGCCAGCAATAGTTGGAAGACTGTGGTTGGCATTGGTTGGTTAGAAAATTTAAGAAAATGGTGGGCCAGTCGGAGCCTCCATGGTGTTGTCGAGTTTGTTTTCAAGTTAATGGTGAACATGGGGTGCCCGCATATATTTCAAGTAGGACTAAAATCAGATCAGATACCGATTAAATATCAAGGTATTCATATCTATATCTATATTTGTTTGACCTGACAAATACAAATATGGATACAGATATTATTCAGATACAAAAATTTATATTTATATTTGTTTTAGACGGATATGAATATAATTTGAATACTGAAAGTATGGATACAATTACGAATATAAATTTGATAATTAAACTTTAGGATTACAGAATCAAAAATAATACTAAATAGATAATAAATTAAATTAATAATATATTTATATAGTTGTATATATATTTTTAAAATCAAAAAAATTTATATAAAATTATAAAGAGTTATGGATAGATTTAGATATTCGAATATAAATAAAATAATTATTTATTCATATCTATATCTATTTTTTTATTGATATAAATATTAATTAAATTTTTAAATTTTTATTTAAATTTAAATTGATTTGGATATAAAAATAGGCGTGGACAGGTGTTATATATATCACTTCCACCCCTAGCTTCAGATGATGGCAGCTCATGGGCTTCGTTGTACTACTCTGATGGCGTTAATCACGTGCAATGCCCGAGAGACGACGGAAAGGTGGAGTGTCACTTGGTAAGTAATGAGAAGTGGATTAGACAGCAAGAATTGGAGTTGCATGGCTTATAGAAATAATACCTGTCTTGGCTTATAGTAGAAGTCGGCATCCGAGGAAAGCGTGTGGATTCATCAGTTTCCTGTAGGTAATACTTTCAATTTCTGCATCATTTTTAATGAAAAGGTAATAAAATTTTACCAACCAAATGCATGAACAATCAAAAAAATTCTTTTAACTCAAACACAACCATCGACGCATCGAAAACTATCATATTATCTATATTTATTTTTCACGTATACTGTTCTATGCTTAAAGCTGGTCAACAACGAGCTAAGAGAGCATAAAAAATCTAAATTTGTTGTGCTTAAATTTTACTTGCTTGTCTAAGTTTGGCAATCAGCCGCGGGAGATTCTAGTACTCCTAGAATTTTTATACTTCTGATCCTTCGAGTAAGCAAAATAAAAAACTCATGCTATATTTAAAAAAATTACTTTTACTGTCAGTATTAGAGCTTCTCTTTTACACATATAGGCCTAGTACCACCTCTAGGTCACGCACCCTTTGCTTTAGTTTTGATGCCCTTATCTCTCTCATCCGTCACACCCTCCCTCAAAAAGCAATTCATTATGATAAAATCCAAGACTCACAAATTTGGTATCAGAGTCCATATTGATCAGTCACCAGTACGGATCGATATAGATCCATATCGGACCAGACCAACATAAATCGATACAGACAAAGAAAACGAATCGAGAGGAGGAAAAGAGAGAGAGACAAAAAGTGAGGGGGGAAGAAAGAAAATAAGGGAGCAAAAGATGCCAGAGAGACCGTCGGATGGCCTCCAGCTGTCCATTGTAGCCCCTAGACGCATACTCCATGCCTGCAGTGCCGCGGATATGAAATAGGGACGATGCCCCTATTTATGATTTTTTTAAAAAAAATACAAAAAATGATGAACTTTATAAATCTAATACCAACTTCACTATTCATCGGTATTTTTAAAAAAAATATCACAGCCGCACTCCATCTGTGTAGTTTCCACCGCTTAGTGGCCACTATGGCTATTCGATAAACTCCACTGACCTTTTCGCCAGCTGTACCTTCCTCTGATATGTTGCTCCCTCTTTTCTTTTTTTCTCATTCATTTAAAAATTTTATTGTGCGACATCGAGCCGTGGAGGCTTCCGCAGCCCTCTGACAGCTGCAGTGGGCCACCGTCGGCCTCCGACGACGTCGTGTTCCCTCTTCCTCTCCTCCTCTCTCTCTTCCTCTCTTTTTTTCTCTCTCTTCCAATATATCATTCTCCTCGATTGAATCGTCTCGATTCTCCGTCGGTCCGGTTTGACATGGGGTATATTGATCGATTCGAATTGGTACAGAATTCACTGATAAAAATTAAGGCTCACATTTACAAAGAAGTTATTTATCTCATTTGTTTCCACTGTATCAGCCTAGCCTTGACCCCTCTGCCCTCCTCCCATGAAACAAAAGAAACAAGTCACAGGAGGAATAAACAAAACCCCACAGTAACTGCTGTTTTTTTTTTTTTTTTTAATGGTCATCCCAATGGTGCTTTCTTTGACATCACTCCCTGCCTGCTCCATGCCTTGATCAAATTATGATACAATTGGGAGAGCAGAAAGTCAAGAGAATGTCAGGGGTCGACTGGTTTAACCTTCACAGGTGCAAGGTGGAGATCCAATTACACATGTAATAAAAAATATTAAAGCTATGTTGGAGAAGAAATAGATATTCACAAACCATATGGGGTTTTATATGGACCTCATTGTTCTTGCCCTGAGAAAATTTAAGCTTATGGCGGGACTGGTTGGGCTTTGGTGGACATGTAAACCTTTGGCATCGAGCTTAGCCTGGTTTGTAACTAGTTTGTCTTAATTGATCCCAAGATTATCTCCTCATAAGAAGAGATTTCACAACAAATTAAGTTGCAGTTTTTGGCTTCAATGATCCCAAGTCTATCTCTCCCAAGATCCTCAAGACAACAAATAATTATAAATTGCATAAATACAGGTGACAATGATTTCCCCAAGTCCTTAATAGCTACAGATTAATAGAATATTGCTGCAATGAATCAAAATTCAAAGCTTAAAAAATTCGAGAAAACCATGTATACATGATTTTTTTTTTGGTAGAAAATAAGGCTGTATTAACCATGCATAAAAAGTGCTATACAGAGGATTAAGAGAGTACCCAACCGAATTTACAGTAGCAGTGTGATCAAAACTAGAGAAACCCAAAAGCTTCCCAACCCCAACATGATTAGAGAGATTACATAAAAACCTGAAGGAGTGCATAAGTAAATAACAAGAAAACGGACCCAAAAATCCAGCTGATTTCTGTTGAGAGCTCTGTAATGTGAAGATAAATGATTGACAGTAGAGATGCATTGAGGAGCTGATCAGAGGTCTGAAGTAACCACAGCAGTCCCTGTCAGAATAGTAACATAGGAACAGGCACATGAAGACTAACAGGAACTTGGTCAAGTTCTCCCCATGGCAACTCATACCATCTTTCCAGCTGTAAGGATGCACTTGAGAATTGAGGAAACAATTGTGAAATGGCCAGCCATAAGCAGTAAGAGAAGATATATGTAAATCTGAGACCCTAAAGATCAGGTCGAAGAACACCCACAGTAACCATTTTAAATATAAATCTCCATAGAAATGCAGTAGAAACAGCAAAGTAAGAGTATAATTGATCCAGCACATAGATACATTCTGATGAAGGTGCAAATTGTCATTGGATTTGGAGAAGACCGTATTCACTGATAAAGCAATCAGGCATGATATGTAAGTAGATTGAAGCAAAGACCCATCTTTGTCATTGATCCCATCAGCCATAATGATTAAACAGGTCTCAAATATGATCCAATCAGAATGGAACCAAAGCTGAAAAATGCACACATCAATTAAGCAGAAGCAGGAACTACATTGAGATAAATGATCAGGCCTAATAAGAGATATTGGATGCACTAACACTGTCACCTGCAAAAAAGGACACAGACCGTCAGCATTAAAAATTTCCTTTTGATTTTTCTTTTTTTCCATTCTTTTTTGTTTTTTTCTCATCTCCGTTCTTGTTTTTTTTTCCCTTTTTTCATTATTTTTTTGTTTTCTTTTCACTATTTTTTTCCTCATATTCTTTACAATTTTTCTCAATTTTTTCTTCGTTTTGTTTTTTTGTAATCTCCTTTTTCATCTGTATGAGAGACTGTCCAGCAGATACAATTTCCAAACCAATCAATAAGAAAGATATGTATAGATGAAACCGTTGACAAATTCACTAGTAGTAAAATAAGCATAATAAGCATTAAGGAAGCAGTGACACCATGCATAATAATATGCTATTGAATCCCCATCCCAGGCATCTATCTGCAGCAGAAAGAAGACATGGTACAGCTGCTTAAGAATAACTTTGTACCAAACACAAAAGATATGGGCGATTGTGATCCACATAAAACGCAAAATCTCCATTAGTTCACCACCAGAAGAAAAGTTAGAGATCACCAAACACAGAGTAATACTTCAACTCCAATTGTTCTGCAAAGATCTGTTTCAATTTTTCTTTTTCTCTCTCTTTCTCTATTTGCTTCTTTTTTCCAAGTTCCCAACTTGAATTTTGTTTATTTTTTTTCTTTTTGCTTTTTTCCTTTTCTCATCATTCACTTTTTTTTTCTTTTTTCTTACTTGAGCTTCTTGAGTGTATGCCGAGGTTCAGAATATATACCCAGCCAGCTGAAGCAAAGAGGGAAAACAGCCCCAGAATGCAATCCCAAGGCCAAAGCAGGCAGAAAAACAGTGATAGGTCCTTTAGCTACGCTGCACCAAAAGATATTAGCATGTGTAAATTTCCAGTAAAGGGCCAAAAGCCCCTTAATGAGGGTATCTTCGATTGAACTGCACACCATATCTTCTATTTCCAGTAAATAGGATTAGCAATTGTCTGATTAAACAGTCTGTCGTTCCCTGCATTCTAAAGCAGCCGGACAACATATGCCAAGATTGACTTCTGTCCACTCTCCACTGGATCTGATCAGAATCTGAATATCCAGATCTGAATCCGATCTTAATTATTGGTACCGAATCCGGATCCGAATATCCGACGGATCTAGCTTTAAAGTACCAGATCTAGACCCTAATGGGTCCCGGGTATCCAGATCCGATTCTGAAATCCGAAATTCATATTTAAAATCTCAAAAAAAAAATTAAAAATTATACAATAATCTAAAAAAATATCTAAAAATTATACAATTATATGATCATACGAATAAAAATATAAAAGTTGTTCAAATTCAACAAGTAAAATTCTAATTAAAGCATCTAAAAACATAATAACATACAGTTATAGTAACAACATACAATTATAATATATATATATATATATATATTATTCGAGTTTTGGATTTATCGAATCTGGATATTAAATATCCAGACTCTATCCGTTTACATGATGGTCTATCAGATCTGGATAAACTGGTTCAATACTAATATCAGATCTAAATCCGTCGAGTAAATACCTGCGTGTCTCGGATCTGGTTCCGGTCCGTTGACACCTCTATTCTCTATCGAAGCTGTTGATAGATACTGTACCAAATCTGGCAAAGAGGAAGGACAGAAATTCAAACGGCACATGGATGCCAATTGCTGTCAACATATTTTCGTAAGAAAGAATGTGAGTACGGACTAACCGAACCTTTGAGGGAAGTTTGTTCCACACAAGTGGCCACCAAAAAGTTTTAACTCTTGGAGGCACTTTGAGCTCCAATACCCATAAGAAGCTGTTCGAGTTTAGATTATTTCCTGCGGGAGCATGTAAAGATTTGATATCAGACAATGAAACATGCATTAGATTGGTATGGGCCCATACAAGAGTATCAGGCCAATTTCCCCGTGGCAAAATTATCGATGTAATGTTGTCAATGAGATAAGGAGAAAAATAATGTTGGAGCTCACCAATGTCCCATGTATGCCTTGGTGTAATAAAATACTCAGCATACTTATCCATAGGCAACTGACAAACATTGATACATGTAGGCCATAAACACAAAGGAAGTGGAGAAATCCCAGGATCTTCATATTCCTTAATTTTTGCGCCATTACCTACCATCCATTTGACTTGAAATTGAATCTGAGAACCTACAGAGCAAATCTTTTTCCAGATGGCTGAACAATTTCTGGGACCTAGCTTACACAGAAACTCCCATTGGAACTTTAGAATGACATAATAAATAAACCAAAGCATGTTAGACTAAAATCACAAATGAATATTTCTACGTCAACTGCATTAAAAAAAAAAAAAAATGAAATTTGTATTGCAATTTCATTTATTCTTTTACTTTGTCTACTGCGAAGAAACTGACATTCTTATTGCAGTTCTTTTCGTTCTTTCCTGCAATCAAGGAAAGAAAAGCTGTCAGACTATAGGTTCATGCACATCCCCTGCCATGCTAAAATGATGTTAATTTTACCATGACATACTAAATAAACCAATGCATGGTAAACTAAAATCATCAAGGAATAAAAGTAATTTTTATTCCATTTCCTTTCATTCTTTCCTACAACTATGGAAACAGAAGCGTTCATATCTCTGTTCGGATGCTACCATTACGCTACCAGAGAGCATCTATGAACCCCCTGCATAATTAAATAAGGATTGGATTTTGGGCTGGCCATAACAAGGGCCAACTTGACCCCCATAGTTCTTTATGGGCCTGAACAGAGCACTGCTAGACCGGCTGCCCCTAGAATTTTAGGCCAGAGCTTTCTCTGTTTTTTTTTCCCCCTTTTTCTTGAAAACATTATAGTCCTCAGTTGAATTTGACTTGATATAGAACTTAGTCACCATGTAAGTGGTGGTACAATATTGGTCCACTAGTCCAAACAAAAAGGAAATATAGCAGTCACATCTCATATTGTTTGCCTTTCATTGTCATCTAATGTCAACCATTAGAGAAGGAATCCAGTTGACCCATTAGTATTTTGACTTTTGTATCATCTTTAAGAGGAACAACTTCATGGTCCATTGTTCATATTGTCCGACAGTGATGATTATTTGGATAATGGCAATTCCAAACTCTCCACTCACATATAATGTGCTTCTCTTGCCACCCTCCGGCCGCCTCTGAGCTTGCCATCGTAGTTGGTGGACTCCAACACCTCTTTCCTTCTTCATAGAAGTGAATTGCAGCAGGTGTTTCAGCTGGTCAGCATCAAAGTCCCTCTCGATCACGACCGGCCCATCGCATCGGAGTCTATTACTTTGACAAGAATCTTAAGCTTGGTATGATTATGTAGTCTAACCGACAACTTGAAGTAGAAAAAACTTGCGTAGTTACTATTGGTTGATCCGAAAGTCATTGGTGCAATGACAGTGAACGAAATCATTTTCCAAGTAGCTGACCTTATCCTGTCATACAAAGATCTTTGGATCAGCATTTCAGTGTGATTGCTTCAATAATTTAACACAATGGAAGAAATGATGCTATTAACTTTCTGAAAAATGGAGCAGCCAAGGACCCAGCGCAATTGGAAAATAGAATGAGAAAATGCACTCTATCTGTGAATGGTAGACCACTCAAGTGGGTGTCAAAAGCTTTACTCCAATAACATAATGCCCTCACGAGGGATTATCCTTATTTGATGAGTATGGTGAGCAAGGTGGACATCATTAGCTACATTATATTTCTAAGTTGCTTACTGACCAATCAATAAGTTGTTGACTACTCAAACTAACAAATGACATTATACTTAAGAATTGATGAAACAAGATTTGAGGTTAACTAGGTGACTACATTGTACTTAAGATCTAGTAGAGGCATGGAACTTAAAAAGCTTTTAGTTGCTAGACATGTTAAAGCATTATACTTTTCCTTTTGTTTTCATATTTCTAAATATTGTCTTGGTGATTGATCATAGCTTAGATCGATCAAAGGTGCATGGGATTTTCATGCCTCAAGTAAGAGGACTTAAAATTTGTTGAGCACTTGATATGAAGGAAACTAAAGAGAAGAATTAGGAAATAACAAATGAATTCGATTAAGAATGATTTTGATGCTTCATCAAAGAGAGAGAGAGAGAGAGAGAGAGAGAGAGAGAGAGAATGAATTTGATACAACATGATGAAAGAATTAAGCATGATAATAGGGGAAAAAGTATTTATCTACATTGCTCCAATCATAATTGATTGTATAACTCAAACACCCAATAAAAGAAAGAGTAAGTTGACTTCTTTGCTTATAGATGAGATTTGAGCCACTTGCTAATGATTAAAAAGTGTATACTGTCAATTTCACTACCCCCTCAAATAATACACATAATATGCATGGGAATACATGCTGATTGTAATAACCCAAGACCTCATCCAAAAAAACTAGCTGGAGGCTATTATTTGGGTTTCTTGATCCTGTATAATATTTAAGATCTTTTCAATGAATAATTGATGTAGAACTAAATATATGCTTGCGTAGATCATCACATATATACTCTTTCTATTTAAGTTTTGATATGCTCGTTAGACTAAGGATCCAAATTCAAGTAAATCTATTCATAAACACTATGATTGGCCCATGATCTACCCCAATGAACTCATGCTACAATGTTTCCTAATCCATATAGGCTGTGGATTGGATTGGCCCTGATATCATTTACAATAATCCATGACCTCATCCAAAAAGACTAGTTGGGAGGTATTATTTGGATTTTTTGATTCTATATGAAAACCTAAATTTTTTCAGTGAATAATCAATATAGGACTAAATATATATCTGCACAAGTGCTCACATTGACTATCTACTCTTTAGATTTCTCAACCTCTGAAAAGGTTGAACCTTTAATTTGTAGGTTTCTTGACTTTCATGCAGAAGTAGGTTGAACCTTCACTCTAGCCACTCCATATTTATGTATATAAGAGCAGATTGACTTTACGCTCAAGCAAAATTGGAGTTGCATCCATTAATGATCCGAAGATTATTCACTATCTCACTATTACAAAACAGGGCTAAGACAACGATTGAAAACTACTACCGTAGTCTAAAAAATTACTGCCATAGCCTACGACAGTGATTAGACAACCAGTGCCATTGTGATCGTTGCCGTAGGCCTATGGTAGTGATTTTTTGAGATACGGTAGTGATTGTGTCAACCGTTGCCATAGAAAGGTATGGCAGCGGTTTTGTAATCGCTGTTATGGCAACTGCTATCATAGAGGCCAACCACCACCGTATAGCTATAGTAGCAGTTATCCAACCGCTACTATAGAAACTATGGTAGCGGTTGTCAAACCACTGCCATAGCTTTTCATCGGTCAAAATGATCAATAGGTAACGGATGGTGGTCAGTCGGCGGGAAGGGATGGCCAACGGCCGGCGGCGGCTAACGGGAGGGGTGCGGACTGCGGCTTGGGTGCCGGTGGAGGTGGGGGGCGGCGGCAGGGGCCCACCGAGGAGGCGAGCGGCGACGGCTGTCGGCGGGCGGTGATGGTGATGGCGATGGCGGAGCCCAGGTAAGGAGAGAGATCGTGAAATGCTTAAGTCCATGCTATTGCTAGTTGACTATTTAAGTCATTATATACAGATCATTCATTTCTTCCACAACTGATATGGGACTATCACAATCAACCATAAATTGGACCTACGAAAGTGGTTGGTGATAACTGTTGCCATAGGTAGAGAGATATGGTAGCAGTTATACCTAACTGTTGCAATAAGTATGATATCGCAGTAGTTAGTAAACTGCTGCCATAGACCTAAAGCAGCGATTATTTCGCAACCGCTGCTATAGAGGTAGAATATAATTTTTTTTTATTTTTTTCTGAATATGATATAAATTTAGAATTTAAAGTCTATGTTCACCATTTATTATCTAAAAAATTAATGTTAGAGTATCGTCACAAAAAATCATCTCGATCCAACAGCCCTAGATATGTCGATCATTAAAATTTGATTTCGATGATCATGAACGACCGTATGATGATCTGATAGATAAAGATCACCGTTGGATTCAAAAACTTACAATGATGATCTCAATAATATTTGTATTATACTATCAAAATTTTACTTCAATCGGATATTATTATTATGGTTAATTTAGCATAAAAAGATTTAGACCGTTAAATGAACGATGAGTGATGAAAAGGCTAAATGGCATCCGATTATTAGATAATTTTTTAGATAAATAATCTTTGCTACTACTTTGATTGTTTGTACGGTGATGATCGTAAAATTTAAACTGTGCATATATGAACGATCTAAAATTATATGTCGCTTGCTACTCATTCTTAAATTTCTTAATTGTACTTGTATTTTTGTAAGATGTACTCAAGTGGATTCCAACATATACGTACAGTTTGAATTTTATGATTATCACTATACAAATGATTAAAATACTAATAAAGATCATTTATCCAAAAAATCATCTCAATCGGATGTCGATTGACCTTGTGATCACTCATTTTTCATTTAACGATCAAAATTATTTTATGCTAAATTGACCATACTAATAATATTCAATTAAAGTAAATTTTTGATAGTGTGCTATAAATATCATTAAGATCATTGTTGTAAATTTTTGGATCTATCAATAGTCTCTATCTATCAGATCATCATGTGATCATTCGTGGCCATCGAAATTAAATTTTAATAATCGATAAAGCAAGGGCTACCGGATCAAAGTGATCTTTTGTAAGGATACTTTAATGATAATTATTTAGATAATGAATAGTGAAGATATATTTGAAATTTAATTTCACTATTACAAGTTCACGTAATCATCCAAAATTATTTGTAAGTATCGACTAAATTTTTTTAAAATTATAATTTGAAGAATAAAATGATATTTTTTTTATAAAATCATCATCATAATTATATAGATCTCAAAAAGTTATATAAAATCAAAAAAAAAATTACTGAAATCTGATTTCTGGATCAAAAGTTATGGAATGATAAAGTTTTTACCTATGACAATAGTTATAGTAACCGCTGCCGTAGGTCCGATCTACTATAGTGGTTACGAATAACCATTGCTATAGATGATCTATGGCAGCGGTTATTCGTAACCGCTGCAATAGGTACAACCTATGACAGTGGTTACAGTAATCGCTGCTGTAGGTCGACCTACGGCAGCGGTTAAACGTAACTACTGCCGTAGATTATATCTACCGCAGCAGATATAATAAGCACTGCCGTAGGTTTTATCTACCAAAGCAGTTACAAATAACCACTGCCGTAGGTCAGACCTATGACAGTGGTTACGGATAACCGCTGCCATAGGTCCACCTACGGCAGTGGTTATCCATAATCGCTGTCGTAGATTATACCTACCATAGCGGTTACAAATAACCACTGCCGTAGGTCTGATCTACGACAACGATTACGAATAACCGCTATCATAGAACAGACCTACGACAGTGGTTACGAATAATCACTGCCGTGTAAGCGCTGCCATAATTCCTTTTTGTAGCTAAAATTGCTGTCGTATAAGCACTGCCATAGTTCTTTTTTGTAGTAGTACTAAGAAAGACTATGGATACTAGAATCTTAGGAGAGGATCATCGGACCAAGTGCTATATAGGATTATAGATAGAAGATGACCTTGCCTAGGAATAGTATTGTTGTTAGGAAAATAGAATTTTTCTCCTTAATTTTATCATTATTTATATTCAAAAATCAATTAATTATCATCAATCAACTATATTAAAGTGGTTGGCAATATCAAACCAACCAAGGTTTAATTAATCAATTATGTCCAGATACTTGGAGGGACCATTCTTGGTGACCTGTCATATATGAGACCATATATGGCTAGCTTATTGCTACAGTTAAGAACCTGAAAAAGTTATTTGGATAAGAGAAGTTATTTGTATAAAAAAACTATTTAAAAAAAGATACTAGTTCAAGAAACCACCCAAAAGAGGGTGGTCATTGCTAGAAGTAACCAACAATTTGGATGATAAAAAACAAAAAAGAATTTATTTGTTATCTTTCTTACTTTGTACAACAATAGCACAATATTTGGTTATAAAACACAGCTATCACAGTCATGTATCTTAGGATTCGGATAACCTCTAGAGGAAAAACCTACTTTGGAGCATTTTTTTGGTACTCTCATAAGTCATTTATTTTGATATATTGATTATTTTGTAGTATAATGATTTTGCATTCCTTCCATTATATTGGACCAGTTATACCATGCATCCCCTTGTTATTATATTAATCATTATTCTCATATGAATGATGACTATTATTATGATAATTATAATTATGATGATAATCATATTTCTGATGTAGATAATAATTATTTTTATTTGAGTGATGATTACTCTTACTAGAGTGATATGATTGTTGCTATGTATATGGTAATCACAATTAGATACTAAATAATTTGCGGAAGTTAGTAGAAGAATTATCTCAATGCATCTCTAATGCTTTATAACAAATCTAATTTCATACTCACATGGCGATTATAAGTCATTGTTGAGGTATGAAAAAACCTACAATTCCTCTCATTGATCATGGCATGCTCTGCATCAACCAAGCTAAATTTTTTTCGATGAAAACAATCATGCATATTATGTACAAAAAAAAATCATGCATATTGGTAGTAATGACTTCCTTTTAGGAGGTAGTTTCATATCTTGATAACTCCTTTGGCATTTACCAGAGATAGTTTTTTATCTTGATAACTCCTTCAGTGTTTATCAATTATTTATATATAAATAATTTCTTTTTAGATGGCTATCCTTGCAAATAACCTTTATATATTTTGATAACTTTCTTTAGAAAGTCAGTTTCAATGGCAAACTGCCAACACATGGCCTTTCTTATAAGTGACAAGTGGGCAAACATAAACCTTTTGAGTGTTAAAATATAAATAATTAATCAACAAAATCTTAATCATCTTGATACTTCTAAACATTTACTATAGCTGGCCATTAGTTGATAAACTTTTGGGTATAATTATTGCCTCCAGTAGCTCGATGAAAATGGATATGTTTGTTAAACTATATAAGTCAATATTTAATCATTATTGCAATAAAAGAAAGAAAAAAGATATTAGAAAAATAGCAGATTGATTTGATTAAGAATTATTGTGATACAACAAAAAATAAGCCATCTCTGTTGCTATAATCAAAATCCATTCTATCACTTGAACCCTGCATAAGAAGGAATAAGTTGACTCCTTTACTCATTAGCAAGACTCAAGCTGCTTCCTCAATAAGTTTACAACAGCTACCACTAGCTTTACAAGTCATTCAAGTTCTACTCATAAAAAATTTGACTCTCCACTATAGAAAATAATTTCAGTTGATTTGGCAAATACCCAATGTCTGAAGAATACTAAGAGTCATTCCAACCTATGTAGACTTAGTCAAAATTATCTACTGCACTTCTATATTCAAGGATTTTTTTTTTATGGAAAAAAGAGGTGAATTACTATCCAGGTATTATTAGTAATAGAAGAAAGCATAGAGAAGAAGAATAGAGCACTGAATTAGAGGATAAGCATGACTTTTTAGAAGGACAAAGAAAATTACAATATAAATAATAGAGATTGAGAGTGAGAAAGATAGAAGAGCAAAATCTATAGTGGCAAAAGCATAGTCGTATATAGGTGGATAAGATCTCGATATCATTGCTATATTAGAGCCTTGAGCACTCTATGCTGATCTTTAGTTTTAATCAAGATGCAATACTAGATCCAAAAGCTAAAAAAATAGGACTCTTATCTACTTCTTTCATCAGCTACCCACCTACAATATTAATTAAACTTGAAGAAACTTTTTCACCTTCTGAAACAATTGTAGATCAAGATGATATGCTACATCTATGTGAGAGAAAGAAAGGAGGGAGGGACATTAGTAATGAGATTTAGAGGTTGCATTCCTAAAAGAGAAATAAAGAGGAAGGGGCTGGATTTCAGGATTGAATAAATGAAAGAGAGGAAGGAAAGGCGAGAGAGAGTGAGAAAAAGGGTTAGACAAAAAAAAAAGAAAAAGAAAAAGAGGAGGTGGAGGGGTTTGGATCCTAGAGGAGGGGATCAGTCAATTTAATCGACACTATAAAAAGATAAAAAGAGATGGCTGAAGAAGTGGCTAGTTGGTGACTAGAGATAGTTAGATTTGGTTCATAGTGACTAAATATTAGCATAGATATTGAGATCTAAAGAGAGGGAAGAGAGAGAAGAAAAAAGGGGGAGAGAGAGAATAGAGGGAGGAAGAGGGGGAGGAGGAGGGAGAGAGAGGGGGCATTCGATGATGGAGAGATAGGGTCTAGATTAGGTGATGAAGTGGATATCACAGGGGACTACCTTCATTGGGAGGAGAGAGAGAGAGGAGGCGAGGGAGGGAGGGAGAGAGAGAGAGAGGACTTAAAAGAGAGGAGGGGGATCTGATGGCTGGTCCATAGCTAGATCCAGCAAGCGACTACATTGGAAAAAAAAGAATAGGGAGGAAGATAAAATGAAATCGAGAGGAGAGGGAGAAAAGAGATAGGAGGGGGAAGAGAGAGAGGGAGGGAATGGAGAGAGGCTCCACAGCTGATCATTGAAAATGATGTACTACTGTCGGGGAGCTTCCTTGGCAAAGGTCGGAGACACTTGATTGGAAGAGATATTTTGCTCTTATATTCAATGAAAATTATAAATTACTTCTTGGCAATTGCAACAACAAACCTATTATGTGGCATATTTCATATTTGGTAATTTTGTTAGATAGCATGTTGCAACGGCAAATTTATTATACTATCCCTTCTATTCAAAGTGCTTGTAGTGGTCATATACCTAAATGAGAGAATTTCAACATTTATAAAGAATCTTTAGTTTATAGTAAAAACTGAAAACTATAAGGGCATATTTGCATGCCAAAAACCTTATATTACATATAACTACCATAGATTCACACATAGATACATCAAGGGAGAGAAATTGACACCTTGTCAGATGATTTTTTTTTTGAAAAAAGAGATAATATATAGCACTTATTTGCTCCAACTAAGAAATACAGCTTACAATAATGCACAACATATTCAACCTAAGAAGACTCCACACAACTTGACATTAGTTCTTCACTAGCTACTTTTTAGTACTCGAAATGTCGTAATAGTTACAAATCAAGTGGCTCTTGACCTTGCCACCATATGTTATTAGCAACATAACCATTGAAATAAGAGAGTCACCGCTACTAGCTATCAAACAATGCAAGGAATTGATCTCCTTGGCTTTGAGCACCTCCATCATAATTCACTGGAACAACTGGCATACTTGAAGAGGCTGATTCATTTAACTGTGAGGAGAGCAACTTGTCCAAGAACTTCCAATCGATCATTTGCCCCTCACAGTCACTTCTCTTGGCAGCATGCTCTTCATCGCTCGCAACATTTGGCTCAAAGAATTCCTTGGTGGATAAACTTGTTGATAAACTTGGACTGTGTAGTTGTGGAAGCTCAAGAACATGGCTGAGGAGAGTAGTGTTCTTTGATTCCCCCCTACACCCAGTAGGTTGTTCTCGGAAATTGCCTCCTTGATAGGACTCCATGAAACGTGGTTCTCGTCCATATTGCCCATCAAGATTATTGTAGTAAGTAGGATCATAATTGTTGAAGCATTGCCTTTGATTGGGACTTGGTTTTCTAAATGCTCGGCATACAACCCATCCTTCTTCCTGCAATTTAAATTTTCAGAATTTAGTAAGACGTGAGAATAGATTCATTTTCTTCATTGATATAATAATGCCTTGTTTCTTAGAGAAATATATATATGGAAGACTCTAAGAGACATGTTACTTAAATCTTAATATTTTAGAAATCAGTTCAGAACAATAAAACTGATATATATGGATTTGAAATCCATGTTAATATATATTAGATGGTTATATTCGCATGATACCAGAAAAAAGATCACTTGCCTGAATTGGTCCATGTTCGCCCGATTGAAGACGATACTCATGCATGATCCAATCAGTTTTCCTCCCATTTGGAGCACGTCCTTTATAGAACACAAGTGTCTTCCTCATGCCTATAACTCTAGATTTTGAAAGCACTGGCTTGTCTCGACCAGTTGCCTTCCAAAATCCGGCAGCAGTAGCTCTATTGGTACGTGTTCCACTGGGGTACTTCCTATCTTTATAACTGAAGAAGTACCACTCAGCTTGTTCTTCATCACCATTCTTGCATCTATCTATTAAAAGCACAAAAAATATCAATCATACAAAAGTATATTATGAGAATCATGCCATATTTTTTCTCCATAGGATTCACCAACCTTGGAGATCCCATGGCTCTATTCGGTATAGATCCACGTCTCGAATAACCTCTATATCAATCTTTAGTGAAGCTACCTTCCTTGCTAGATAATACCCCACAAGTTCTTCCTCCGTGGGATGAAATCTGAAGCCTGGTGGGACACAAGACTCCAACTGATCCATTGCTAGTTCACCTGAAAAAATCCTAACATCCGCAATTTAGAGGAAGTAAGGTCATAAAGTGGGCCCTAAAGACTTTGGACCTACAAGAAGATCTTAGAGATCTACAAAGCATTTAGAAGCACTCATGAGAAAAGGACCCAATTGCACCAAGTTTTCAAGCATTCCGTTAACAAGTCATCAAGATATATAAGTGGCGACATATATATATATATATATTTTCCCAACAACTAATATTTACAAGTGTTTTTTTTCCTCTCTATTAAATTTCCCACTTGTATTCTTTGGTAGTATCTTTCCAAAATCCTTTTGGACACCATAGAAAATACTTGGGTAGAAAGTAGACGAAAAAATTGACTTTAAGGCTGAAGCATGCCTACGTTTCTTTGAGTGCACTCCATGGTTTGGGGTGCTTTCACATCCACCAACCCCACACACACCTAAAGGCTAAGGGGCACTAACAATGGTGAATATATACAATGTCGATATGCCGCATTAGCCTAAAATTCATTTCAATTCCAAGAAAGATTTCCTCCATTTAATTAGAGAAGATAGATGAAAGAAAGAAACATTGCCCAGATTTTGGAACTCAATAACATCAGCCGACCCAGTGGGATTTGTCTTCACATAGGAGAAGGCAACAAATCCTGGTGCACCTGAAGTGTTATGAAAATCCATACTCTTAGCAAGGTTTGGTTGATCTCTTAGAACATGGACAAGAAAGAAAAAACTCTGCAAGTAGCGCTAGGAACCATGGTAAACATATGCATGCACAATAGCCAGCCCTCCAAACTATTTCAGTATAGGTTGAACATAGGAAATGAAGTCTGCAATCCTAGTGCAACAGCCCAAGTATTATGCATTAGATTACAGGTTATGGAAAACACTCACCAGAAAAAAGTACAGTGCTCCAGAGAGAGAGAGAGAGAGAGAGATTGGTGGATGTAGGACTTGTTTAGTAGTACTTGGGGAGGATAATAGAATATGTAGGAGGGGAGAGAGGCTTATATACACAAATGTGGAGGAGATGGAAGGAGAGATAAACAAATGTTGGGGGGGATGTATTGAAAGGGAGAGGAGGTTAGTAGCCATCAAGTGCGCGTGGGGTGGCCAAAGGGAGATGGAAAGGCCAGCAGAGAGGAGAGAAACGGGGATTTGGACGGCGGGACAACAAGGAATCCTCAAGCCACCACCTCCCAAGCTCTTTCCTTTACCACCGTTATATTGTGCTGCAAGACTTTCTACTTAGAATGGACGTTAGGTCTTGGAGGAGCCAGCCATTGGACCACCCAATGCCATCTGTTGCTTTCTACCTACTGCCACGTGGATGCTCTGCCTCCCTTTTGATATCTTCTATCATACAATTGTTCATTTTTGTGCTAGTATATGCTTTTCATCCGAGCTAAGGAGATCATGGATCATTATGCATTATGCATGGGATAAGAAAAAAATAATCGAGGGCACTTGCATGCTCAATTTATAAAATCATTGAATGTTGATATTAGTGACCTAGGTTCGGTCTCCTCCTCATCTCTGATTTTGGGCAAGACTCCTTTGTCCTTGATCTCGTAAAACAATGAAGTTAATATCAATGGACATTTATTCTAAATTAGTCTTGGTTAACCAATTTACCTTGTAAAAAATATGACCAAGTTCAAACCAAGTTTATTCTAAAAAGCAAAGATGGATGATGCAACTCAATATTCCATATTATATATATATGTATGAAACATATTCTCTTATTTTGAATTTACATTAGTTGGTGACCGATGAAAAAAAAAAAAAGAAAAATTACATTAGTTCATTCGAAGTTTGCAGTTTATAGAACCAAGCCCTAGTCGGAGAGAACTCTGTGCCCTGTATCTTTATATTGATGTCATGGTCGAGTCTAGGAGGAAGAGTAATAGATTGATGTATTTAGAAGGCATGATCGGTCGAGAGATAGAATTTTTTAAAAATTTTATATAATTTGAAAAGGCCGTCCATGATTCCTTCTAAGCTTCTCATAATATATATGCTCATGGTTTTTTCTCCTCTTATATTTTGCTTTAGGCATATATGAATTGCGCCTAAAATTTAAATCCATGCAAAGAATCCCCAACATTTTGATACTTATGTAAGCAAGTGTCCGTGTATAGATCAAATTTATCTGGTGCTAGAAGCTTGGACTTAGTCTTATGCATCAAATTCCTTATTCTCATGAATAAGTTATTCTCTGCTGGAGATCAAATTATTGAAGCAGTTTTATATATCACCTACAAATTTGAAGTACATTAATGATCTCTATGGGATAAAAACTGACAAAGTGTTGGATAATACTCCATCAAAATAAGAGAACAAGTCTAAAACAGGGCTTTTGATCACCAAATTACTTGGTCATTTAAGGCCTATATCTAAATAACTAAAAATGAAAGTTAGAAATCGAGTCCTATGTACTTTATCCACAGTGAATCATTAATCTTCTGGTTGGACAATTATAATAAGAATGTCTCTGACCATAAATCCTTCTTCCTTTTTCTAGCTTTGGCAAAAGGAAAGGAAGGATAAGCTTCAATGACTTGGAAACAAAGACACGTTTTACACCATAAGCGTGTACTAATCATTCATGTACGCAAGAACAAAACAAAGGCTCACCATTTTTCCTTAAAAAGGAAGGTTTTTCGAGCAAATCTTTCTAGGGAAAGTTGGTTCCCCTGGACGGACCACTTACCATAAACTCACTAAAATATGGCGAGTCTTGGTAGGCACAAAAAAAAAAAAAAAAAAGTTTGGAAAATGACCAAATATGGGCCCACTTGCCGAAGTATTATTGGCTGTTAGGGTAGTTTAACATCCTGATTTCTATTTGGAAGGTAGTCCAAATTATGACATGCATGAGTCCTTGCTTTGTTTTATCTCCAGGCCTATAAGACTAGTATGCTGCTTCCTTCCTCCTCATTTCTTAGACAGGCTTTGAGTTGGTTTCAGGACCACTGGACAGTGTACACTTCAATGGGGACCTTACTCCCGTCCAGTGGATTGAAACTGAGCTATCTTACAAGTGTTAGGTGCTGCCCATGTTGTTCCCCATGAGTTTTAACTTGAATATGGTTAGTTATGGCTAAATAGATTGATTTGTGACTCAATGCACCTACAAGCATAGGAACAGCTTAAGGACAAATTAGCATAGCTGATAGAAATGCTGACTCAAATAGTTGGGAAAATATATGATTAGGCATTGACGTGGCAACTAACTTAGGTTCCAAGATAATTGCAGAATATAGTAGAGCTAATACTTTTCCATCATCTCCTAGGTAGGTAGTTGCTCCAAGAACAATTATGGTGGATGGAAACCCACCATATCTATTTAGTATTCTCATATATAATAGTAAGTTCTCTGCAAAATGCCTGAAAAAGGTATTTAGCTACTATATTAAAACAAGTGGTTTTATGGCATAATTGTCCCTATCTTTTTGTTCATTTGCTGAAACATTCGTATCTTCCAAGTATTGCAATAGCTATATATATCCTCATGCTTTATAGAAAGTATCCAGATAAGTTCTCACATCCTGTTCAGCCACCAACTTCCATTATGTGCATTAGTTCTGGCACTATGTGCAGTGATACTCTTTACATTAATTTTATTAGCCTGGATCTTCGCTTGACTCAATTTACTTACAGTTTCTACCTCTCATTTTATGCAAACAATTTTTGGAAATTTATAGTGCCAAATAAAATTCACAATATCAGAACTACTTTATGTTATAATAATATTAGTGGAGCCAAGACTAGTGCACACAGAACTAATATCACACAAAAGTTAGAGATTTTCCTGTAATTCCCAAAGAAAAACGTATGGATGTTTCATGCAACAAAATCAAAAAAAAAGAGGAAAAAAAGAGGTTGGGGGATTCAGGAGGGTAAGCTGATTCATGAGACTTATGCTCAACACATGTAATTAAAGATTCTCACTCATAAGTCATGCATGTACATCAAAACCATGCATGCTTAGAACATCTATCATCATTAAGAATACGAACTTTATGTTGAAGTTATTCCAAATTGCCACCACAAATATACAACTTTCGAACAAACATAGCTCAATTTTGCACTTCTATATTAACTTTGCCAAAAATCAAGAAAATCTGCATGTTTAATCAGGGAAATGTTTGATTCGCATGGCAGTGATGCAAATGCGCAACTCCGTATGTCCATCGATGTGCTCGGATTAAA
This sequence comes from Elaeis guineensis, assembly GCF_000442705.2. Classification (NCBI taxonomy): domain Eukaryota; kingdom Viridiplantae; phylum Streptophyta; class Magnoliopsida; order Arecales; family Arecaceae; genus Elaeis; species Elaeis guineensis. The sequence continues at coordinate 10,120,896 of NC_025993.2, read as the reverse complement.
CACACGACCAAACTTGTCGGTGCATTTTAACTTTAGTAACCTATAGAATTGTTTGAATTTGCTATAAAGCAATTAAAAGTTTCTATCAAGTAGCTAATCTTCACTATATTTAACAAGCCTCCGTCAAAAGTTCCAATTAGTCGGGTATAAACACACAAATCCTTAAGAATATTTTACTAGATTTAGGATTCTAGCTATAGGCTGAGGCTTGACAGAAGAGATCTTTAGGATCCATCTTTCTACCCACGCTTGCACTTGTTCTGGAACAAACTATACTCTGGGGACATTGACATCCGGCCATTCCCTACATTGTTCTACTTTTGTTGGTTTCCTTTCCTTTCAGACATATTAAAATACTGGTGTTCAAGACTTCGGCTGGTTGGTAAGGTCTGGGTCGGTTTGTGGGACACCTCCCTATCCACTTGCATGCTTTTCCCCAAGGCACAAGCTTCTAGAGGCTTAACTTGCATGACAAGGACATGCCTCCTCTCACAAGTACCCCTCTCTCTCTCTCTCTCTCTCTCTCTCTCTCTCTCTCTCTCTATGGCTCTGCAACCAATCATTGGGACAACTTGGCATGATGCACCCTCCCAAGTAATTGAGCTCACCAACTAAAACTGCTGCCTGTGGAACCAGTATATAGATCATACACCCATCTCATTTGGGTTTGGGGTGGATATCTTGACCACTTTGTATGAAGCATCTGTAATGCATATTATTGTTTTAGATGAACTATTGATTTGGTGTTCTATATATATAACAAAATTAATCTCTCCAGGCAGGAAAAATGATGCAGCTTCCTTGAGTTCTAGCAAGAGGTTAATGCACTTTAAATCAGTGGAAGTGATTTGTTTAGCAGAAAACAGGGGAACCCAAGTAATTCTCTGAATTAGAAGATCTTCTAAAAGCTAGATAATCTTTTTGTCTAGCCTTACATATGATAATTAGTAGTCATCCCACAAATAACAGATGAGGCATTAAGATCTGTGAATGCTGAAGCTTATATTATATCCATAGATTTCTCTCACTTCCACCTCTTTTTCAAGAGACCTAGAGAGCATGCCAGTCCCAAAAATGAACAGATAAGGGGAGAGCGGGCAGACTACATGAAGAACGAGGGAGGATGAAAACTAAGGAATAGGAGAGGACAGCTGTTCCAACAAAATCCACCTTGCAAGGAGGTTAAATGAAAAAGCATAGCCTTCTTGTGATTCCGACGTATCTTGTCATAAGCCCTCTTTGTATCAAGTTTAATGGTTATCAATTAGTCGCACAGATGAGACTATTTATGTGTCACAATGTAATCTTCTATTTAATGGATTATCCTCTTTGTTGTTCTTCGTTGGAAAATCTGGTTTTACTTTTGTGAAGAGAATTTTTTGTTTAGTTGATGAGCCTATAATGTTGGGAATATGCAATATAATTCATTTTCCATGATAGTCGATTGCGATTTAATTAAACTAACGATCAAAATCTATTATAAAATTGATAAAATTAAATTTTGGAACTTATAAACCAGGACATTGCAGCACATAGTCCTTAGGTGATTCCCGTCCTCATACGGGATGAAATTTGGGAACTCCACTCTAAGATTGTATTTAGTACATTGCCAGATAGTGATAATCTAGATAGATTGTCAGTAATGTTGATTATTGTGTTTGGTACATACGATCAATGTTGTAAAAAATTATTGAAATTTTGATTGACATATTTGGTATACAATCAGATTACTGATAATATAACATCAAATTTTAAAATATTTAAATTAAATTATTAATTTAATAATTTTAAATTATTTATTTAATTTTTTTAATAATAAAATTATTAATGAATTTTTTATATTTTTAATACTTATTATTATTATTATTTTTATAAAAAATATTATTTTTAAATTATTTTTTATTTTTT